>NC_138775.1:70668875-70751375 GCF_965119305.1 Pelophylax lessonae
ATATTATATGGTTTTGGTAAGTCTAAGGGTCCTTTCACATAAGCGCTTTGATCAGATCCGCCTGTCAGTTTTTTGACAGAGACATGTCCGCTGACACCCGCTGCCATCCGCATCCGATCCTGTCCGTGAAATCCGGACAGATGGAAACCCTATTTTCCATCCGTCCAGGGGATCGGATCGAATGGGATCGGATGAGAGTAGACAGGCGGTCCACTCTCATCCGATTCCCCCATAGAGATGCATGGGGCTCTGACACCTCCCTCTCTGCACACAGAGGAGATGTCACCTTCCTGCTCAGCGGGGATCTGTGTTTAGGATCCCCTGCTGAGCAGCACAGATCCGCCTACGGAGGCAGACCGTGTGAAAGAGCCCTAAAGGAAAAAAATCTAAAGAAAATTGTATAGTGTGTATCCAGCTTTAAGGCCCATACACACGATATGAAAATCGGAAGTAAAATTTCGTCAGACGAATGATCTGCCGATTTTCTGATCGTTAATATAGTGCTTTCGACAGCCGATTACAAATTTTCGGACAACAAAAACTGGATGTGCAGGCTATAAAATTGTTATCGTAAGTGAGCACAGTGTCTGATTTTCGTTTAATTAGTACAGTTTTTGTCCGAAAAAAATTCTAAGAGCAAAACTAGGCATGCTCAGAAATGAAAGAACACATACAAATCAATTCAACACATGACATCACTTCTGTAGTAGAATTCTGTCATACAATAATTTTCATATGAAAGTAACCTCTTCACTTTTTACATGAGACTAGCATGCAACAAAAAACGGACGACAGATCGTTCAATAATCTGATCGTGCGTACAAGGCTTTAGGCTCCATGCACACTAGCATTTTCTATAAGCTCAAAAACATGCTAGAAAAAAGCTGATAAAAGCATTTTTGTACCAGCTTGTAGTAGCATTTTAGTAGCTTTTAGAAGCGTTATGGAGCGTTAGTGTTTTATTAGTGTTTTTACAGTACATGAAGTAAAAAAAAAAAGCTAGAAAAAAGCTGTTTTAGTAGCGTTTAGAAGCGTTTAGTGTTTTTTTTTTCTTACCCAAAAACTCTAGAAAAAAAAAAACTTTTTCTGCACCTAGATGGTGAAGCATAAAGTAGTGTGCATTGACACATAGGATAACACTATTAGCTTTTAGGAGCAGGGAAAATGCTAATAACAGCTTCTAGAGATTAAAAAAAATGATAGCGCGCATAGAGCTAACACCCAAAACCAAACTTTGTTTTAAAGGCTTTTTACCCCTCTGTATTTACCTTGTGATCTAGCCAGCAACACAGCTCCTGTATAAAGCCTAGTACACATAGGCTGAATGTTGGGCGATATCGGCTGGTTCAATAAAAACCGGGTGACATTTGGCCTGTGTGTTTGGCAGCCGGTCCAATAGCAGCTGGCCATTCGGCTGGCTTCTGTCGGATGAGTATGCTTCAAAATCAGCAGCCGATCGTTTCCCGAGCGCTGACCGGAGTGTTATGGCGGGGGGCGTTCCCCTGTTTCCCTGTCAGAACACAATAGAACAGCAGGGAAGATCACTGTACTAACATCAGATTGTTAGTACATCGGCTCTGACTGGAGCTGTCAGAAACTAAACTAGTGATGTGTACTAGGCTTTAGATTTCCCCTGCTCTAGATGAAGAAGCAACATTGACACCTTTGTAAGCAGCATTGTTAATTTTGGGGGGGAGGGGAGTATTAGATGTACTAGCACATTTAAATTTACTTAACAAATTGAAGCCAAACTCCAGTTAACACTTTTTAAGCAGTTACCACAATAGACAGTTTTGTTCCTTTTGGGATAAAGGTTTTACATAGATAAATAAAACTGATCATTGTAAGCACCCCTGTCACAGTTAAATGCTTTGTCTCTCTACAACTCTATAACTCTCTTTAAGTCTATAACTGTTACCTCTGCAGAACAGCTTGTTCTTTTGAAAAGCAGACTTACGGACAGCGCCACCTGGTGGAAAAAAAGAAAGAAAGCCTAAAAAAGAAAATGAATGCAGCTACCACATTTAGTGCCGGTTCACACTGATGCGCTTGCGATTGTAATGCGAATTTGCGGTGCGAGTTTACCTTGCGTTTTTCCATAGTACAGCGCGATTGCAATGCGAATCGCATTGCGTATAATCATGTTAATTAGCTCAGGTGCGATTTTTGCTCCAGCCAATCCAAATGAAATGGGTGTTAACTTCCGGTGGACTTCCTGGTCTTTATGAGGAGAGTACACCGTGGAGTGTGAGCTGTGGTTTTGTTTGGAGATTACGTTGTGGAGAGTGTGCTGTATTTTGGTGTATTGCCACTATGTTTCATTTGCCTTTGGTCATGGCAGCAGTTGCTACTGCCACTGCTGCAGTCTTGATCAATAAGGACAGGAGGAGGAGAAGGATGAGGATGATGATGATAAGACGAAGGTATTGGGTTCATCCCATAATTTCAAACAGGGAACAGAGAGGTCAGTTCAATGTCCTCTATCATGATCTCCGGCAACATGAAGAGAAGTTTTTCAACTATACTCGGATGTCTGTTAATAGGTTAGTATGTGAGAGGGAGTCTCTCCTTCTTCTTCTCTCTTTTTGCTGCTTCCCTCTATATCTCTTTTTTCCCCATCTCTCTTTTTCCTCTCTCTCTGTTTTCACCTATATCTACCCCCGAATCATTCCTGAAGCTCCCCACGCCCCCCTTTTGCTTGCCACTTACGTGTGTTGTGTTTTTTTTTAGTTTTGACGAATTACTTGGGCTGCTCTTTTCACGTTTGGAGCGTCAGAACACCACCTTCCGGAACAGTGTTGTGCCTGCTGAAAGATTGCTTGTTACATTACGGTAAGTGTGATATATTTTGTGAAAAGTCATGTATTTTTTTTCTCCATAGTTAGCAATACAGTGAATGCAGACAGATATGATGGCAAAGTTGACTTCAAAAAAAGTTTTTATTTTTTTTTTATTTTGTTGCATGTAACAAGAACAAAGGAACAAAATCCAGAAAAATTAGGTAAAAAAAGACAACTTAGGTCAACGTGGCAATACAGTGGCAAGTGTACTATAGATCCAAAAAATTTGGTGAACTCTCCAGATCAAGTGGTGTTGAAGAGCCTGAGGGTGTATGATCCACGGTGTTGGGATATAGCCATGGCACAAGCGGGGATGGAGTTCTATGTGACGGTCCACTTGGGGGCCTATATTGTGGATAGGGTGGAGGTATTTTTGGGGAAAATGCACTAGATTGTGATGGTGGTGGTGGTGGTCTGCTGGAGGGGGGGAAATGGGAAGAAGTGGAGACATCCGGTGTTCTAGTGTGGGGGGGGATTACAGAGGGAATTGGGGAAGGAATAGGATATGGGATTTGGGATCTAGGGGTCTCATGGATGCTCCGATATTGGTCAAAACTTGACGGATAAGGGTTTGTTGGAATGGCAGAATGACTGGGTGTGAAATGAGGGGACCATGGAGTGTCTTGCGGTAACCGTCGTGGTACAGAGAACGAATGTATGCAGTTTTGTACCGCCATTCTCATGTCGAAATACCTTTCAGACGGGACCTCTTTGAGAAGAGGCACCAAGCTATGAGCAAATAGTGTGTGAGGACATTTATGTGCATCTAGTTGCTGGCTGATGCCTGACATAATGTCCACTAAGTGCTTTGTCTGCTCGTCTTCCGCCTCAGCAGTTGCCCTGCTGACTCTCCTCCTGTGGGATGTAGAGCCTCGACTTTGAGGCCTGGTGGAAGGCGTGGAAACGTCAGTTTCCTCAAACTCCTGTTCTGGTTCTTGAGCGGATCCTGACTCATCCAAACTCTGTGACTCGTTAGGAATATTTGAACTACTATTCGAACATGCAAATGCGACGCCTTCTTCCTCATCAACTTGAGCTGCATGCTCCTCCTCCTCCCCTTCCTCCTGCACATTCTCCACCTCCTCCCAACTTGCTTGTGTGCTGCAATGACAAACATGAAACAACTTTTCATCATCCGCTCCAATATATAATTTGAATGATAGGTGGGGATTGGAAGGTGAGGGGGTTGGGGGTGGGGTGAAGAGGGAGGGGGAAGGAAGGATGGGTTAATAGTGAAAGAGAATTTGACAATAAACTTACTTCCGCATTTCTAGAACCGGTAGCAGAAAATCCAGACATCTGGCAAAGGCATAGGGACGCTTAGGGGGGGCACCGGATCCACTTCTCGCCTCACGTTCTAGTCTCTTGTACCTTTGCAGGGTATCCTTGAGGCTACGCCATCTTGTTCGTATTAGTAATTCTGTAAGAGAAAAACATGACTAATAATAACTTTCTGTTTTTTATTTCAGGTACCTTGGAACTGGTAATTCTTTTGCAAGCCTGCATTACGAGTTCAAATTGGGGAAATCCACTGTGAGCACAATTGTTCGTGATACCTGTATTGCCATCTGGGAGGTCCTAAGAGATGTGGTGATGAGAAAACCAACCAAAGAGGAGTGGATCTCTGTAGCTGATCTTTTTTGGCAACGCTGCAACTTCCCTAACTGTGTCGGTGCTATAGATGGCAAGCACATTAGGATTGTGAGACCAGTTGGTAGCGGCACCAAATATTTCAATTACAAAAAATATTTTTCTTTGGTTTTGCTGGCAGTGGCGGATGCAAACTACTCATTCACCTACATAGATGTTGGTTCATATGGGAGCAGTTCCGACTCCAGTATTTTTTCCCACTCCAGTTTTGGAAAAATGCTGCGTGAAAAAAGCCTGGACCTCCCACATGAACGACCACTGCCTGGAACATCTCAGCAAAGCCTCCCATTTGTTTTTGTTGGTGATGAGGCTTTTGCACTTTCGGAACACCTGCTTTGCCCGTATGCTAATCGCTCACTGACTGTTGAAAAGAGAGTGTTTAACTACAGGCTCACAAGAGCGCGCAGAGTTGTGGAGTGCAGTTTTGGTATTCTGGCAAATAAGTGGCGCTTTCTACACACGCCACTGACTCAAACCACGGATAACGCCATAATTGCCGTCAAAGCTGCCTGTGTACTCCACAACTTTGTAAGATCGCGAGATGGATACCTCTTCGAGGACTCCCTGATGGATGATATGGAAGGCGCAGAGTGGATCCACACCAGGGGAAACTACAGAGGGGCCAACATCAGGGAGAATTTCACTGACTACTTTATGAGTCCTGCTGGTCAAGTGCCATGGCAGCTTGATTCCATACAATAAAGAGTATTAATTAATTTTTACTGTACTTTGTTTCAATAAATAAACTATTGTTCAAATGTTCAACATTGCGTAATGCATTTCTTTTCGTCTGTGGTTACATACTGAGCATGCATTGTCTTCCACAGGGCCCCCCATAGATCCCCATTTAAAACTTGCCCCCCCCATAGATCCCCATTTAAAACTTGCCCCCCCCCCATAGATCCCCATTTAAAACTTGGCCCCCCACATAGATCCCCATTTAAAACTTGGCCCCCCCCACATAGATCCCCATTTAAAACTTGGCCCCCCCCATAGATCCCCTTAAAACTTGGCCCCCCCCCATAGATCCCCTTAAAACATGGCCCCCCCACATAGATCCCCATTTAAAACTTGGCCCCCCCACATAGATCCCCTTAAAACATGGCCCCCCCACATAGATCCCCATTTAAAACTTGGCCCCCCCACATAGATCCCCTTAAAACATGGCCCCCCCCCACATAGATCCCCATTTAAAACTTGGCCCCCCCACATAGATCCCCATTTAAAACTTGGCCCCCCCCACATAGATCCCCTTAAAACATGGCCCCCCCATAGGAGAATATATACACATACCTTTCTTTTTGCGCTCTTGAGTTGTGAATCCACTCCAGTCCTCATACAGGCTTGCACAAATTTCTTCCCACCCTCTTTTCTTCATAGCGTTGTTTTTGTACTCTGCAGTACGGCTGTCCCATATATATGGCCTGGAACGGACAAGCCTGATCAGCTCCTCATTGTCGATCCCAACACGTTTGGGTGCCATGTTTGTTGATGAAGATGTTTGTGGATGTCACATGCAGGCTCGGGACAGGAAATAGGGGGGTGTAGCTGTCGGGACAAACTATACACATATTCGCACATATCTGAACTGTACATGCGAGTTCAGAGCGATTTACATTGATGTCTATGGAGACTAAATTCGCAACGCAGCACTGTAAACTCGCACAAGACCCTTTTTTTCATCGCATCACATTCGCATCTAGATCGCAACGCATAGATGTGAACGACCGTCACGAATGCAATGTATTTTTTAAGTGCATGCGATTGGAGACTTTTTAGAACGCAACGCATTCGCAGTACAAGCGCATCAGTGTGAACCGGCACTTAAAGCGGTAGTATACTCAGTACTTGCATATCTCCAAAATCCAAACAACGCCAGTAACATGTAATGTTGAATTAAATAGCATGTAAGCAATCAATTATAAGTTTTCCTTACATTTTTATTTTCATTCGTTCCAGTCAGTATTTTGTGAAGTTCGGCGCCGCCATCCTTGTTGTGGATTTTGTCTTCTTATCAGTGCGGTATTTCCGCCCACAGTATGTCTACTGTTCGGAAATCCCGCGCATGCGCAGTAGACGATGAACCAAGCCTCGTTTTGGTTTCATAACCATTTGGACAGCCAATAGGAGGCTATCCACTATCGCCCTTACTACTCCACTAGCACCCCCCTGTGACGTAGCAAGTCACATGGGGTAGTGGAGAATTTTTTTTCATGGGGAAGGTCGGAGTCTCGCGGGAGCACGGGGCTGACGTCAAGCAGAGGAAATGACGCAGCCCCGCCATAGACCCTGCAATATTCCGGCAGCATAATTAGCTTGCCGGAAAATCAGGGTAAACGGAGCATGCGCGGGTGACGTCATTGACCAAAACGAAGTAAAAAGAAAGAGAACAGCTGAACTGACAGCCAGCAGAAAAGGTTAGTGATGCAATATGGACACAGATAATGTATATGGCTCAAAGTAGCAAAACCGAGTATACTACCGCTTTAAGAATTGTCAAGCTGCAATATAACAAATGTTTGCTTTTGGATTTAAATATCACTTTACATATTTAGCATATTTATTATTATTATTTAGCATACATATTTAACAGCATATGGAAGGGATAAACTTCGGAAAATGTTTTTTATTGCTGTCTGTTCCTTCCCTTGTTGGTGATAAACCTCTCCCTGAATGGTTACAGACAAATTTAAATGAAATACTGTAGTAAAGAAGCACATAAAGAATTAGTAACGCTTTTTCATTCTTACAAAAAGATAAAAATAAAATATAAAACTGGCTGAAGTTAGGCTTTAAATCTAATTTCTATATTTTTCTGGACCTTTTACTTTCTGAAGGAACAAAGTGAAATGAGTGGAAGGACTGTCGTCATTCAGAAAGTGACATCACATAATCCACTCAAGAGACACAAGAGACAAGATAAGATACTGGAACAATGCTCTGAAAGTGCAAGTCACTGTGGAGATTGATGAGCTTGATATTATGAGTTGTTTGTGAGTACATATCTGTTTTATCTTCAATAAAAATATTTTAAGGCTCCTTTCACACGGCCGCTCCGTGTGAAAGGTCCGCTGCGGGACTTTTTTTTTTCCACGGAGCGGATGACATTTCTGTCATCCGCTTCGTGTGCCCGCATATCATCCCATCCGTTTGCGGATGATATGCGGACAAAATGTATGTCTATGGCACTGCGGATGTCAGCGGATGACACCGCTGACATACGATTTTCCTTCCTTTCCGTTTTTTACACGGAAGGAAAAATAGGGTTCTGTTCCGTTCGTAAAAACGGAACAGAACTGACAGGAGGAAAATCGGGTGTCAGCGGATGGTATTCCGCTGACACCCGCAGTGCCATTCACTTACATTATGTCCGCAAATCATCCGCAAACGGATGGGATGATTTGCGGACACACGGAGCGGCTGTGTGAAAGGTAATGTAAAAGGCTGGTGGACCCTCTGTTTTTTGTTTTTCCAGTGTTCTCTTTGGGCTTTAATGAAAAATCAGTGCAGCGCTCCACACAAGTACAAATAAGAACAATAGCATAAAAGTTAATATAGAAAGTCCCATACAGTGACATAAGTGCTCCAAAATAACCCTCTGAGTAATCAGGTGCTAGAGTTCCTCCACCGGTAGTGCAAGCATCTCACCTCAATAGGCGACCCCTGAAATAACAGATGGGTCTAAATGCGCTTGTCGCCTTCAAGGCAGAAAAACTCTCCAACATAGATCCCCAATAGGAAAGGGCATATCTAAGACAGGAACAGATCATGAACAGATAACACGTCCCTCCAAGCTTTTCACTCCAGGACTCCCCAGTACAGTAGATGTCATATAAAATAAAGCATATATATAGTGCTCTCCGTTTGCAGATAAAGTGCTTTAATGAAGTAGAAAATTGCTTATATGAGCAGCACTGTAACCCAGTGCCAGATGATACAAGTGTGTATACACAGCAGAGAGACAGGATGACGTCAGATGCTCCCCTCCTCCGTACACGGTACGTCCCGTGGGCGGGACTTCTTCAGCAGATACGGAGGCAAAGACTGCACCCGCTAAATATAAGAAGACTGAGATCAGTGAGAGAAATCCGCTTGTCACATGATCCAATTTTTATGGTGACCACCAACGGTCCTATACAGCAGTGGTCCTCAACCCCGGCCTACAGGGCCCACTAACAGGCCAGATTTTCAAGATAACTGAAATACATCCCAGGTGATATCATTTGCTGCTCAGTGATTGCAGTACTCTAGTCTGCATCTCCCCAAGGTAATACCTAAAATCTGGCCTGTTAGTGGGCCCTGTAGGCCAGGGTACAGGACCGGAGGCCGGAAATCACTACAGTATCAATGAACATAATCATTGGAACAAATGCCCAGAAATAGGCACAATTTCTCCAATCCATAATAAGCTACATGCAATAATCAGAAAGCACACAGTCACAGACCATGTGAATATACAGGTCTGTTATAATAAAAGATCCAATTTAATAAAAAGCAATTCACCTCCAGAAATAATCATACCTCTTAAAAAGTTTCTTAAAATAACTTTAATATGTAAAAACATATTTAAAAAAAGAGGGATGGATACACTGAACATCAAACCGCCGTCATCCTTCACAAAGTCACCATAAATAAAAAAGCTACAGATACACATAAAAACAAAATACAGGCTACACCGTAAAACGTAACCATCAGATATAAAACAATTTAAATCAAAATCCACATTCAATCACCTGGGAATGGATACCTTGGTTTCAAGGCAACCCAATTGCCTAACAAAATTGCCCCCTCTCCAGTGCCTATTGACCCTTTCAATACCCCAAAATTTTAACCCACGAGGGTCTTTGTTATGACACAGTCTAAAGTGACATGAAACGTTGTGTGTTTTGAGACCTTTCTTAATATTGTTCACATGCTCACCAAGACGCACATGGAGAGGTCGCAAAGTCCTACCAATATATTGTAGGCCACAGCTACATTCGAGCATGTAGACTACTCCTATTGTGGAACATGTGATCAAATCAGAAATCGTGTACAGTCTGTTAGTTACTATGGCTACAAACTCCTTACGTTTCTTGACATTGACTTTTGAATGCCTGCAGGTGGTGCGCCACCTGCACGCATAAAAGCCAGTCAAGAATGAGAAAATCTTACTTTCCATCCGAATGGGTGGGTCAATCACACCTGGAGCCAATCGATCTCATACAGAGGGGGCCTTTTTATAAATGAAATGTGGTTTGGAAGGTAACACCTGACCCAATACCCTGTCCTGCTTAAATAAAGGGCAGTTTCTCTCTATAATTTTCTCAATTATTTTATATTGTACATTATAATCCAAAATAAGTTTAAACCTACTCTCATCAATGGGATCATTTTTCCTCCTATTAGCTACCAGACTCTGTCTATCCATAGATCTAACTCTCTCCATTTCGACATCAAGGACTTCACCTTTATACCCCTTCTGCTGAAATCTATTAATAAGTGTCTTGGTGTGAGCAATATAATCATCCTCCGACGAACAGTTACGTCTTAGACTAATAAACTGTCTAAGGGGATATAAGAATTACGGTCTGTGGGCTTAAAATAATTACACATTTTGAACCGATCACCCCCCTTGGAAATTTCTAAGTCAAGAAAAACGAGGTGTTCTGTACTGAAACTCCAAGAGAGGACAATGTTTTTACTATTGTTATTAAGCCTCTGCATGAATACCTCTAAACTTGACTTATCCCCCTACCAAATCAAAATAAGATCATCAATATACCTTCTGTAACACAGCAGCTCAGGGGGGCGGTTGCTGAAGACTGCTTCCTTCTCCCAGTGGGCCATGAAAAGGTTAGCGACACTGGGAGAAAAGCGAGCCCCCGTCGCAAACACCCCTCGTCTGCAAATAAAACTGTTGGTCATACCAAAAATAGTTTCTCGATAGACAGAAAGATAGACTACTAAGTAAGAAGCTTTTATGCTTTCTAAAGAGTTTAGAGGAGTTGAAAACCAACCGTATAGCTGACAATGCCTCCTCGTGTCCGATAATGGTGTATAGTGAACTAACGTCTGCTGTAACGAGTATACTAGAAGGGGAACCGTGTAACGATTCCAGAATCTGGATAAAATGTTCTGTATCTTTTAGGACGGCCTCAGTCTTAATCACTATAGGTTGTAAGAATGAGTCAATATACTGGCCCAAGTGGGCCGTTACAGAATCAATTCCATTGACTATAGGTCTCCCCGGTGTCAGTTCACTATCTTTTTGGATCTCAGGGAGGAAATAGATGATCGGGGTCCTACAAAACAGAGGGTCTAAAAAAGCGGACTCACTCTTATTCAGAATACCCTTTTTCTTCCCTCCTTCTACCAAAGTGTGCGGTTCATCCTTAAAAGGAATAAGAGGATCTTTAGTGAGTAATTGATGGGTATCACGATCAGCAAGTAAACGACCCATTTCCTCTTGGTAATATTGTCTACTAAGAATAACAAGCCCCCCACCTTTATCAGCAGGGCGTATAACAATTTATTTCTGATGTTCCAGAGATTTTATACCCAATCTAATATACTGGGGATCCAACTGTTTCCTGTTTTTCTAAATCTCTACACACCATATTTTTAAAAACCTCCACATACTTATTGTCAGTATTAACCACCTGCCAACCAGCCGCCTCAGTTATACGAAGGCTGGTCGGCAGGTTCGCGCCCACTCGCCAGCGGGGGAAGCCGACCCACGGGGCCAGCGGCCGTGATTCCCGCCAGGCACCCGTGATCACTCCCCGTAAAGAGAGAACGGCGGTCTGCTGTTGTACACACAGCAGACCGTTGTTCTCTCAGCTATAAACACAGAGCTCCTGTGTTCCTCTTATTTAGGAACACAGGCCTCTGTGTTGATTTCACAAGCCCATCCCCCCTACAGTTAGAAAACACTCCCCTAGGCTTTAATTAACCCCTTTGATCACCCCTTCCCTGCCAGTGTCATTATTACAGTACCAGTGCATATTTTTAGCACTGATTACTGTGGTAATGTCACTGGTCCCCCCAAAACTATAAAAAAATTTTAGGGCTCCGATTTGTCCGCCACAATGTCGCAGTCCCGCTAGAAATTGCAGATCGCCACCATTACTAGAAAAAAAAAAAAATAAAAATTAAATACATTCTTCCCCTAGTTTGTAGACGTGATAACTTTTGCGCAAACCAATCATAATATGCTTATTGAGATTTTCTTTTACCAAAAATATGTAGTAGAATACAAATTGGCCTAAAATGATGAAAAAAATTGATTTTTTAATTTTTTTTTTTTTTTATTATTGGGAATGCTATTTAGTAGAAAATATGTTTTTTTTTCAGAATTTTCTCTATTTTTCGTTTATAGCGCAAAAAATAAAAATCGCAGCGGTGATCAAATACCACCAAAAGAAAGTTCTATTTGTGGGAAAAAAAGGACATGAATTTTATTTGGGAACAGCGTCGCATGACCGCACAACTGTCCGTTAAAATAATGCAGGGCCGAATCACAAAAAATGGCCTCGTCATTAAGGGAGCAAATCCTTCCGGTCCAGAAGTGAATAAGAGGGTTGAACGTGGATTTTTTCCTAAGGTTTAAATGTGTCCCAACCAATGTGATTGTGTTCTTAGTTATGGGGTTTGATAGAAAATGTTTTTTAATATTCAAACTCCGTAAATATTTGTTGATACTAACATATAATTGAAACTTATTAAGATTGCGCGTGGGGGCAAACTTCAGACCTTTATTCAAAACCCGCATCTCATTTTCATTCAAGGGGACTCCACCTATTATTATATTATATATTATATATCCCAGACCCTAAAGGGGTTTCTGCCTGTTGTATTCTCCTACTCCCTCGGCTTCCTCTCTGTTTTTTCTTTTTCTTTGGGATCCGTTTGGGTTGGGTAGTCAGTGAGCATTATGTGGGGCATTATGTAGGGCAGTCAGTGAGCAGTATGTAGTGTAGTGGGAGGGCAGTCAGTGAGCAGTGTGTAGTGTGAGGGCAGTCAGTGAGCAGTATGTAGGGCAGTCAGTGAGCAGTATGTAGTGGGAGGGCAGTCAGTGAGCAGTGTGTATTGGGAAGGCAGTCAGCGAGCAGCGTGTAGGGCAGTCAGTGAGCAGTGTGTAGGGCAGTCGTTGTGTAGTGGGAGGGCAGTCAGTGATCAGTGTGTAGTGGGAGGGCAGTCAGTGAGCAGTATGTAGGGCAGTCAGTGAGCAGTGTGTAGTGGAAGGGCAGTCAGTGAGCCGTAGTGTTTGGTGCAGTCAGTGAGCAGTGTGTAGTGGAAGGGCAGTCATCGACCAGTGTGTAGGGCAGTCAGTGAGCAGTGTGTAGTGGGAGGGCAGTCAGTGAGCAGTGTGAGGGCAGTCAGTGAGCAGTGTGTAGTGGAAGGGCAGTCAGTGAGCAGTGTGTAGGACAGTCAGTGAGCAGTGTGAGGGCAGTCAGTGAGCAGTGTGTAGGGCAGTCAGTGAGCAGTGTGTAGTGGAAGGGCAGTCAGTTAGCAGTGTATAGGGCAGTCAGTGAGCAGTGTGTAGTTGAAGGGCAGACAGTGAGCAGTGTATAGGGCAGTCAGTGAGCAGTATGAAGGGCAGTCAGTGAGCACTGTGTGGTGGGAGGGCAGTCAGTGAGCAGTATGTAGGGCAGTCAGTGAGCAGCATGTAGGGCAGTCAGTGAGCAGTGTGTAGCGGGAAGGCAGTCAGTGAGCAGTAGGTAGGGCAGTCAGTAAGCAGTGTGTAGGGCAGTCAGCGAGCAGTGTGTAGCGGAAGGGCAGTCAGTGAGCAGTAGGTAGGGCAATCAGTAAGCAGTGTGTAGGGCAGTCAGCGAGCAGTATCTAGGGCAGTCAGTGAGCAGTATGTAGTGGGAGGACAGTCAGTGAGCAGTGTGTAGTTGAAGGGCAGTCAGTGAGCACTGTGTAGGGCAGTCAGTGAGCAGTATGTAGGGCAGTCAGTGAGCAGTATGTAGTGGCAGGCAGTCAGTGAGCAGTATGTAGAGCAGTCAGTGAGCAGTGTGTAGTGTGAGGGCAGTCAGTGAGCAGTATGTAGGGCAGTCAGTGAGCAGTGTGTAGAGAAGTCAGTGAGCAGTGTGTAGTGTGAGGACAGTCAGTGAGCAGTATGTAGGGCAGTCAGTAAGCAGTATGTAGTGGGAGGGCAGTCAGTGAGCAGTGTGTATTGGCAAGGCAGTCAGCGAGCAGTATGTAGGGCAGTCAGTGAGCAGTATGTAGGGCAGTCAGTGAGCAGCGTGTACAGCAGTCGTTGTGTAGTGGGAGGGCAGTCAGTGATCAGTGTGTAGTGGGAGGGCAGTCAGTGAGCAGTATGTAGGGCAGTCAGTGAGCAGTGTGTAGTGGAAGGGCAGTCAGTGAGCCGTAGTGTTTGGTGCAGTCAGTGAGCAGTGTGTAGTGGAAGGGCAGTCAGTGAGCAGTGTGTAGGGCAGTCAGTGAGCCGTGTGTAGTGGAAGGGCAGTCAGTGAGCAGTGTGAGGGCAGCCAGTGAGCAGTGTGTAGGGCAATCAGTGAGCAGTGTGTAGTGGAAGGGCAGTCAGTGAGCAGTGTGTAGGGCAGTCAGTGAGCAGTGTGTGGTTGAAGGGCAGTCAGTGAGCAGTGTGTAGGGCAGTCAGTGAGCCGTGTGTAGTGGAAGGGCAGTCAGTGAGCAGTGTGAGGGCAGCCAGTGAGCAGTGTGTAGGGCAATCAGTGAGCAGTGTGTAGTGGAAGGGCAGTCAGTGAGCAGTGTGTAGGGCAGTCAGTGAGCAGTGTGTGGTTGAAGGGCAGTCAGTGAGCAGTGTGTAGGGCAGTCAGTGAGCAGTATGTAGGGCAGTCAGTGAGCACTGTGTAGTGGGAGGGAAGTCAGTGAGCAGTATGTAGGGCAGTCAGTGAGCAGCATGTAGGGCAGCCAGTGAGCAGTGTGTAGCGGGAAGGCAGTCAGTGAGCAGTAGGTAGGGCAGTCAGTAAGCAGTGTGTAGGGCAGTCAGCGAGCAGTGTGTAGTGGAAGGGCAGTCAGTGAGCAGTAGGTAGGGCAGTCAGTAAGCAGTGTGTAGGGCAGTCAGCGAGCAGTATCTAGGGCAGTCAGTGAGCAGTATGTAGTGGGAGGACAGTCAGTGAGCAGTGTGTAGGGCAGTCAGTGAGCAGTGTGTAGTTGAAGGGCAGTCAGTGAGCAGTGTGTAGGGCAGTCAGTGAGCAGTATGTAGGGCAGTCAGTGAGCACTATGTAGTGGGAGGGCAGTCAGTGAGCAGTATGTAGGGCAGTCAGTGAACAGTGTGTAGCTGGAAGGCAGTCAGTGAGCAGTAGGTAGGGCAGTCAGTAAGCAGTGTGTAGGGCAGTCAGCGAGCAGTGTGCAGTGGAAGGGCAGTCAGTGAGCAGTAGGTAGGGCAGTCAGTAAGCAGTGTGTAGGGCAGTCAGCGAGCAGTATCTAGGGCAGTCAGTGAGCAGTATGTAGTGGGAGGACAGTCAGTGAGCAGTGTCTAGTGTGTAGGGCAGTCAGTGAGCAGTGTTTAGGGCAGTCAGTGAGCAGTGTGTAGGGCAGTCAGTGAGCAGTGTGTAGTGGCAGGCAGTCAGTGAGCCGTATGTAGAGCAGTCATTGAGCAGTGTGTAATGGGAGGGCAGTCAGTGAGCAGTATGTAGGGCAGTCAGTTAGTAGAATGTAGGGCAGTCAGTGAGCAGTGTGTAGGTGTGTAGTGGGATGGCAGTCAGTGAGCAGCAGTATGTAGGGCAGTCAGTGAGCAGTGTGTAGTGGGAGGGCAGTCAGTGAGCAGTATGTAGGGCAGTCAGTGAGTAGTATGTAGGGCAGTCAGTGAACAGTGTGTAGTGGGAGGGCGGTCAGTGAGCAGCAGTATGTAGGGCAGTCAGTCAGCAGTATGTAGGGCATTCAGTGAGCAGTGAGTAGTGGAAGGGCAGTCAGTGAGCAGTATGTAGGGCAGTCAGTGAGCAGTATGTAGTGGGAGGCCAGTCAGTGAGCAGTATATAGGACAGTCAGTGAGCAGTGTGTAGTGGGAGGGCAGTCAATGAGCAGAATATAAGACAGTCAGTGAGCAGTGTGTAGTGGGAGGGCAGTCAGTGAGCAGTATGTAGGGCAGTCAGTGAGCAGTGTGTAGCAGGAAGGCAGTCAGTGAGCAGTATGTAGGGCAGTCAGTAAGCAGTGTGTAGGGCAGTCAGCAAGCAGTATCTAGGGCAGTCAGTGAGCACTATGTAGTTGGGAGGGCAGTCAGTGACAGTGAGCAGTGTGTAGGAGAGTCAGTGAGCAGTGTGTAGGGCAGTCAGTGAGCAGTGTGTAGTGGCAGGCAGTCAGTGAGCAGTATGTAGAGCAGTCAGTGAGCATTGTGTAGTGGGAGGGCAGTCAGTGAGCAGTATGTAGGGCAGTCAGTTAGTAGAATGTAGGGCAGTCAGTGATCAATGTGTAGTGGGAGGGCAGTCAGTGAGCAGCAGTATGTAGGGCAGTCAGTGAGCAGTGTGTAGTAGGATGGCAGTCAGTGAGCAGTATGTAGGGCAGTCAGTGAGTAGTATGTAGGGTAGTCAGTGAGCAGTGTGTAGTTGAAGGGCAGTCAGTGAGCAGTGTGTAGGGCAGTCAGTGAGCAGTATGTAGGGCAGTCAGTGAGCACTGTGTAGTGGGAGGGCAGTCAGTGAGCAGTATGTAGGGCAGTCAGTGAGCATTATGTAGGGCAGTCAGTGAGCACTGTGTAGTGGGAGGGCAGTCAGTGAGCAGTATGTAGGGCAGTCAGTGAGCAGCATGTAGGGCAGTCAGTGAGCAGTGTGTAGCGGGAAGGCAGTCAGTGAGCAGTAGGTAGGGCAGTCAGTAAGCAGTGTGTAGGGCAGTCAGCGAGCAGTATCTAGGGCAGTCAGTGAGCAGTATGTAGTGGGAGGACAGTCAGTGAGCAGTGTGTAGGGCAGTCAGTGAGCAGTGTGTAGTTGAAGGGCAGTCAGTGAGCAGTGTGTAGGGCAGTCAGTGAGCAGTATGTAGGGCAGTCAGTGAGCACTATGTAGTGGGAGGGCAGTCAGTGAGCAGTATGTAGGGCAGTCAGTGAGCAGCATGTAGGGCAGTCAGTGAGCAGTGTGTAGCGGGAAGGCAGTCAGTGAGCAGTAGGTAGGGCAGTCAGCGAGCAGTGTGCAGTGGAAGGGCAGTCAGTGAGCAGTAGGTAGGGCAGTCAGTAAGCAGTGTGTAGGGCAATCAGCGAGCAGTATCTAGGGCAGTCAGTGAGCAGTATGTAGTGGGAGGACAGTCAGTGAGCAGTGTCTAGTGTGTAGGGCAGTCAGAGAGCGGTGTTTGGGGCAGTCAGTGAGCAGTGTGTAGTGGAAGGGCAGTCAGTGAGCAGTATGTAGTTGGGAGGGCAGTCAGTGATAGTGAGCAGTGTGTAGGGCAGTCAGTGAGCAGTGTGTAGGGCAGTCAGTGAGAAGGTTGTAGTGGCAGGCAGTCAGTGAGCAGTATGTAGAGCAGTCAGTGAGCAGTGTTTAGGGCAGTCAGTTAGTAGAATGTAGGGCAGTCAGTGAGCAGTGTGTAGTGGGAGGGCAGTAAGTGAGCAGCAGTATGTAGGGCAGTCAGTGAGCAGTGTGTAGTGGGATGGCAGTCAGTGAGCAGTATGTAGGGCAGTCAGTGAGTAGTATGTAGGGTAGTCAGTGAGCAGTGTGTAGTTGAAGGGCAGTCAGTGAGCGGTGTGTAGGGCAGTCAGTGAGCAGTAAGTAGGGCAGTCAGTGAGCACTGTGTAGTGGGAGGGCAGTCAGTGAGCAGTATGTAGGGCAGTCAGTGAGCATTATGTAGGGCAGTCAGTGAGCACTGTGTAGTGGGAGGGCAGTCAGTAAGCAGTATGTAGGGCAGTCAGTGAGCAGCATGTAGGGCAGTCAGTGAGCAGTGTGTAGCGGGAAGGCAGTCAGTGATCAGTAGGTAGGGCAGTCAGTAAGCAGTGTGTAGGGCAGTCAGCGAGCAGTATCTAGGGCAGTCAGTGAGCAGTATGTAGTGGGAGGACAGTCAGTGAGCAGTGTGTAGGGCAGTCAGTGAGCAGTGTGTAGTTGAAGGGCAGTCAGTGAGCAGTGTGTAGGGCAGTCAGTGAGCAGTATGTAGGGCAGTCAGTGAGCACTATGTAGTGGGAGGGCAGTCAGTGAGCAGTATGTAGGGCAGTCAGTGAGCAGCATGTAGGGCAGTCAGTGAGCAGTGTGTAGCGGGAAGGCAGTCAGTGAGCAGTAGGTAGGGCAGTCAGTTAGCAGTGTGTAGGGCAGTCAGCGAGCAGTGTGCAGTGGAAGGGCAGTCAGTGAGCAGTAGGTAGGGCAGTCAGTAAGCAGTGTGTAGGGCAATCAGCGAGCAGTATCTAGGGCAGTCAGTGAGCAGTATGTAGTGGGAGGACAGTCAGTGAGCAGTGTCTAGTGTGTAGGGCAGTCAGAGAGTGGTGTTTACGGCAATCAGTGAGCAGTGTGTAGGGCAGTCAGTGAGCAGTGTGTAGTGGCAGGCAGTCAGTGAGCAGTATGTAGAGCAGTCAGTGAGCAGTGTGTAATGGGAGGGCAGTCAGTGAGCAGTATGTAGGGCAGTCAGTTACTAAAATGTAGGGCAGTCAGTGAGCAGTGTGTAGTGGGATGGCAGTCAGTGAGCAGCAGTATGTAGGGCAGCCAGTGAGCAGTGTGTAGTGGGAGGGCAGTCAGTGAGCAGTATGTAGGGTAGTCAGTGAGTAGTATGTAGGGCAGTCAGTGAGCAGTGTGTAGTGGGAGGGCAGTCAGTGAGCAGCAGTATGTAGGGCAGTAAGGGAGCAGTGTGTAGGGCAGTCAGTGAGCAGTATGTAGGGCAGTCAGTGAGCAGTGTGTAGTGGAAGGGCAGTCAGTGAGCAGTATGTAGGGCAGTCAGTGAGCAGTATGTAGTGGGAGGGCAGTCAGTGAGCAGTATATAGGACAGTCAGTGAGCAGTGTGTAGTGGGAGGGCAGTCAGTGAGCAGTATGTAGGGCAGTCAGTGAGCAGCATGTAGGGCAGTCAGTGAGCAGTATATAGGGCAGTCAGTGAGCAGTATGTAGTGGGAGGGAAGTCAGTGAGCAGTGTGTAGGGCAGTCAGTGAGCAGTGTGTAGTGGGAGAGCAGTCAGTGAGCAGTGTGTAGTGGGAGGGCAGTCAGTGAGCAGTATGTAGGGCAGTCAAAGAGCAGTATATAGGGCAGTCAATGAGCAGTGTGTAGTGGGAGGGCAGTCAGTGAGCAGCATGTAGGGCAGTCAGTGAGCAGCATGTAGGGCAGTCAGTGAGCAGTGTGTAGCGGGAAGGCAGTCAGTGAGCAGTATGTAGGGCAGTCAGTAAGCAGTGTGTAGGGCAGTCAGTGAGCAGTATCTAGGGCAATCAGTGAGCAGTATGTAGTTGGGAGGGCAGTCAGTGACAGTGAGCAGTGTGTAGGGTAGTCAGTGAGAAGGTTGTAGTGGCAGGCAGTCAGTGAGCAGTATGTAGAGCAGTCAGTGAGCAGTGTGTAGGGCAGTCAGTTAGTAGAATGTAGGGCAGTCAGTGAGCAGTGTGTAGTGAAATGGCAGTCAGTGAGCAGTATGTAGGGCAGTCAGTGAGTAGTATGTAGGGCAGTCAGTGAGCAGTGTGTAGTGGGAGGGCAGTCAGTGAGCAGCAGTATGTAGGGCAGTCAGTGAGCAGTGTGTAGGGCAGTCAGTCAGCAGTATGTAGGGCAGTCAGTCAGCAGTGTGTAGTGGAAGGGCAGTCAGTCAGCAGTGTATAGGGCAGTCAGTGAGCAGTGTGTAGTGGAAGGGCAGTCAGTGAGCAGTGGGAGGGAATTCAGTAAACAGTGTGTAGGGCAGTCAGTGAGCAGTGTGCAGTGGGAGGGCAGTCAGTGAGCAGTGTGTAGGGCAGTCAGTGAGCAGTGTGTAGGGCAGTCAGTGAGCAGTGTGCAGTGTGTAGGGCAGTCAGTGAGCAGTGTGTAGGGCAGTCAGTGAGCAGTGTGCAGTGTGTAGGGCAGTCAGTGAGCAGTGTGTAGGGCAGTCAGTGAGCAGTGTGCAGTGTGTAGGGCAGTCAGTGAGCAGTGTGTAGGGCAGTCAGTGAGCAGTGTGTAGGGCAGTCAGTGAGCAGTGTGTAGGGCAGTCAGTGAGCAGTGTGTAGTGGGAGAGCAGTCAGTGAGCAGTGTGTAGTGGGAGGGCAGTCAGTGAGCAGTATGTAGGGCAGTCAAAGAGCAGTATATAGGGCAGTCAATGAGCAGTGTGTAGTGGGAGGGCAGTCAGTGAGCAGCATGTAGGGCAGTCAGTGAGCAGCATGTAGGGCAGTCAGTGAGCAGTGTGTAGCGGGAAGGCAGTCAGTGAGCAGTATGTAGGGCAGTCAGTAAGCAGTGTGTAGGGCAGTCAGTGAGCAGTATCTAGGGCAATCAGTGAGCAGTATGTAGTTGGGAGGGCAGTCAGTGACAGTGAGCAGTGTGTAGGGTAGTCAGTGAGAAGGTTGTAGTGGCAGGCAGTCAGTGAGCAGTATGTAGAGCAGTCAGTGAGCAGTGTGTAGGGCAGTCAGTTAGTAGAATGTAGGGCAGTCAGTGAGCAGTGTGTAGTGAAATGGCAGTCAGTGAGCAGTATGTAGGGCAGTCAGTGAGTAGTATGTAGGGCAGTCAGTGAGCAGTGTGTAGTGGGAGGGCAGTCAGTGAGCAGCAGTATGTAGGGCAGTCAGTGAGCAGTGTGTAGGGCAGTCAGTCAGCAGTATGTAGGGCAGTCAGTCAGCAGTGTGTAGTGGAAGGGCAGTCAGTCAGCAGTGTATAGGGCAGTCAGTGAGCAGTGTGTAGTGGAAGGGCAGTCAGTGAGCAGTGGGAGGGAATTCAGTAAACAGTGTGTAGGGCAGTCAGTGAGCAGTGTGCAGTGGGAGGGCAGTCAGTGAGCAGTGTGTAGGGCAGTCAGTGAGCAGTGTGTAGGGCAGTCAGTGAGCAGTGTGCAGTGTGTAGGGCAGTCAGTGAGCAGTGTGTAGGGCAGTCAGTGAGCAGTGTGCAGTGTGTAGGGCAGTCAGTGAGCAGTGTGTAGGGCAGTCAGTGAGCAGTGTGCAGTGTGTAGGGCAGTCAGTGAGCAGTGTGTAGGGCAGTCAGTGAGCAGTGTGTAGGGCAGTCAGTGAGCAGTGTGTAGGGCAGTCAGTGAGCAGTGTGTAGTGGGAGGGAAGTCAGTGAGTGAGAGGAAAGGAAGAGAGCAGCACATTCCCAGCCCCGCCCACCACCTCGGCTGATTTAGGAGAAGCTGCAGAGCGCCCCCTGGCTTCCATCTCCAGGAATGTCTGCACAAGATACAGAGGAGAAGCTGGAACTCAGGAAGAAGACCATTCTCACACCTGTAACGTTAAAAAACCCTACCTCGTGAAAATTCCCTACCCTTGTCACTTCCTATTCACATACGTCATGGAACAGCTGAGCAGCTTACCAGTGCGCATGCTCACAGCTCTGGAGGGTAGGGAATTTTCACGGGGTAGGGTTTATTAACGTTACACTGCATCAGCTGTTGCCGCGGGTACATGAAATCATCTCCGCTGCAACATTAAATCATCTCCGCTCCTACCCCTGTGACTTCCTTGATCTCGGCTCCTAAATGTAAAAGCGGCGGTGGGTCTATGAAAAAATAAATCACAGAGCCGAGATCTCCGTCATTTATATTTTCATACACCCGCCATTTTTACATTTAGGAGCCGAGATCAAGGAAGTCACAGGGGTAGGAGCGGAGATGATTTAATGTTGCAGCGGAGATGATTTCATGTACCCGTGGCAACAGCTGATGCAGTGTAACGTTAATAAACCCTACCCCGTGAAAATTCCCTTCCCTCGAGCTGTGAGCATGCGCAGTGGTAAGCTGCTCAGCTGTTCCATGACGTAGGTGCTACCCTCTGGAGCTGTGAGCATGCGCACTGGTAAGCTGCTCAGCTGTTCCATGACGTAGGTGCGAAGTAGGTGCACCGGAAGTGACGAGGGTAGGGAATTTTCACGGGTAGGGTTTTTTCACGGAACACCGGGGACCCAGAGTTCTGCTGGGTCGGCCTGTTTACAGACACCATCAGATTCATATACTTGTCTGTGACACCCCTCATGAATTCTTTCAAACGTGTTTTGGAGTTCTAATGTAATTTTCCAGAGTTACTAAAGATCTTAAAGCGCATAAAATTATATTTTGCAAATAAAACTCTGTCTCACAGTGTATGAACATTCATTTCTGCTCCATGCTCCCCAGCAACATCACAATGTGAGGGGAGAGAATACTAACACACATTGCCGCCTATGAAGAAGCTTTGTTGCCCTGACAACGTGTACACGATGCTAATGACAACAGAATATCTAGGGGCCTGTAGTTAGCAGCGCCCCGGTCACGTGGTGTGGAGTAGTACAGTGTCAGTGTGACAGGAAGCCCAGCATTCCATACATGTTTACAGCGATCCCTCCTAAGCGCCCTCTGCTGGAAGCCGATATGCTTACATCTCTAGTGGCACTGGCATGATCCGGTTTCACTTTCTTTCCTGGTTGGGATCGAACTTTCCCTGTGTGTACAGAATGAGCTGACAGCTCCAGCAATGAGCCATGCTTCCCAGATACCGAGCCTGTGAGTATATGAGAATGTAGGGGGGAGGTCACATGACTGGTGGGAGCCATGCAATCCTGTGGGTGCAACAAGTGACACGTTGAAGGTTCAGCATAGAGATGTCTGAGGACTGTGAGATGTCACCGTGTCCGGTGTGTGCTGACCTCTGTCAGACCTCTTCTATCAGCTGCTGCAGCATTGTTGATGATATTTCTGGACAGAATGGGAGGACACTTCTCTGTGGAGGCTACAATGGCATTGTGGACCGCCTGTCATCATGGCATCACTGCCCCTGAGCAGAGGGAGATAAGGGGTCAGGACATGGAGAATGGAGGGAGATGAGGGGTCAGGACATGGAGAATGGAGGGAGATGAGGGGTCAGGACATGGAGAATGGAGAGAGGTGAGGGGTCAGGACGTGGAGAATGGAGAGAGGTGAGGGGTCAGGACATAGAGAATGGAGGGAGGTGAGGGGTCAGGACATGGAGAATGGAGGGAGATGAGGGGTCAGGACATGGAGAATGGAGAGAGGTGAGGGGTCAGGACATAGAGAATGGAGGGAGGTGAGGGGTCAGGACGTGGAGAATGGAGAGAGGTGAGGGGTCAGGACATGGAGAATGGAGGGAGATGAGGGGTCAGGACATGGAGAATGGAGGGAGGTGAGGGGTCAGGACATGGAGAATGGAGGGAGATGAGGGGTCAGGACATGGAGAATGGAGAGAGGTGAGGGGTCAGGACGTGGAGAATGGAGAGAGGTGAGGGGTCAGGACATAGAGAATGGAGGGAGGTGAGGGGTCAGGACATGGAGAATGGAGGGAGATGAGGGGTCAGGACATGGAGAATGGAGAGAGGTGAGGGGTCAGGACATAGAGAATGGAGGGAGGTGAGGGGTCAGGACGTGGAGAATGGAGAGAGGTGAGGGGTCAGGACATAGAGAATGGAGGGAGGTGAGGGGTCAGGACATGGAGAATGGAGGGAGATGAGGGGTCAGGACATGGAGAGAGGTGAAGGGTCAGGACATAGAGAATGGAGAGAGGTGAGGGGTCAGGACGTGGAGAATGGAGAGAGGTGAGGGGTCAGGACATGGAGAATGGAGGGAGATGAGGGGTCAGGACATGGAGAATGGAGGGAGGTGAGGGGTCAGGACATGGAGAATGGAGGGAGATGAGGGGTCAGGACATGGAGAATGGAGAGAGGTGAGGGGTCAGGACATAGAGAATGGAGGGAGGTGAGGGGTCAGGACGTGGAGAATGGAGAGAGGTGAGGGGTCAGGACATGGAGAATGGAGGGAGATGAGGGGTCAGGACATGGAGAATGGAGAGAGGTGAGGGGTCAGGACATAGAGAATGGAGGGAGGTGAGGGGTCAGGACGTGGAGAATGGAGAGAGGTGAGGGGTCAGGACATAGAGAATGGAGGGAGGTGAGGGGTCAGGACATGGAGAATGGAGGGAGGTGAGGGGTCAGGACATGGAGAATGGAGAGAGGTGAGGGGTCAGGACATGGAGAATGGAGGGAGGTGAGGGGTCAGGACATGGAGAATGGAGGGAGGTGAGGGGTCAGGACATGGAGAATGGAGGGAGGTGACGGGTCAGGACATGGAGAATGGAGAGAGGTGAGGGGTCAGGACATAGAGAATGGAGGGAGGTGAGGGGTCAGGACATGGAGAATGGAGGGAGGTGAGGGGTCAGAACATGGAGAATGGAGGGAGGTGAGGGGTCGGGACGTGGAGAATGAAGGGAGGTGAGGGGTCAGGACATGGAGAATGGAGGGAGGTGAGGGGTCAGGACATGGAGAATGGAGGGAGGTGAGGGGTCAGGACATGGAGAATGGAGGGAGGTGAGGGGTCAGGACATGGAGAATGGAGAGAGGTGAGGGGTCAGGACATGGAGAATGGAGAGAGGTGAGGGGTCAGGACATGGAGAATGGAGAGAGGTGAGGGGTCGGGACGTGGAGAATGGAGGGAGGTGAGGGGGTCGGGACATGGAGAATGGAGGGAGGTGAGGGGTCAGGACATGGAGAATGGAGGGAGGTGAGGGGTCAGGACATGGAGAATGGAGGGAGGTGAGGGGTCAGGACATGGAGAATGGAGGGAGGTGAGGGGTCAGAACATGGAGAATGGAGGGAGGTGAGGGGTCAGGACATGGAGAGAGGTGAGGGGTCAGGACATGGAGAATGGAGGGAGGTGAGGGGTCAGGATATGGAGAATGGAGAGAGGTGAGGGGTCGGGACATGGAGAATGGAGGGAGGTGAGGGATCAGGACATGGAGAATGGAGGGAGGTGAGGGGTCAGGACATGGAGTATAGAGGGAGGTGAGGGATCAGGACATGCAGAATAGAGAGAGGTGAGCGGTCAGGACATGGAGACTGGAGGGAGGTGAGGGGTCAGGACATGGAGAGAGGTGAGGGGTCAGGACATGGAGAATGGAGGGAGGTGAGGGGTCAGGATATGGAGAATGGAGAGAGGTGAGGGGTCGGGACATGGAGAATGGAGGGAGGTGAGGGATCAGGACATGGAGAATGGAGGGAGGTGAGGGGTCAGGACATGGAGTATAGAGGGAGGTGAGGGGTCAGGACATGGAGAATGAAGGGAGGTGAGGGGTCAGGACATGGAGAATGAAGGGAGGTGAGCGGTCAGGACATGGAGACTGGAGGGAGGTGAGGGGTCAGGACATGGAAAATAGAGGGAGGTGAGGGGTCGGGACAGAGAATAGAGGGAAGTGAGGGGTCAGGACATGCAGAATAGAGAGAGGTGTGGGGTCAGTACATAGGGAATGGAGAGATGTTAGGGGTCTAGACATAGAGAATGGAGGGTAATGAGTGGTCAGGCTATGGAGAATGGAGGGAGGTGAGGACATGGAGACAGGACAGTGGTCAGGACATGGAGGGTGGCGAAGGGTCAAGACACGGAGAATAGAGGGAGGTGAGGGGTCAGGACATGGAGAATGGAGGGAGGTGAGGGGTCAGGACAAGAAAAATGGAGGGAGGTTAAGGGTCCGGTCATGGAAAATGGAGGGAGGGGAGGGGTCAGGACATTTAGAATGGAGGGAGGGGAGGGGTCAGGACATGGAGAATGGAGGCAGGTGAGGGGTCAGGACATTGAGAATGAAGGGAGGTGAAGGGTCAGGACATGGAGAATGGAGGGAGGTGAGGGGTCAGGACATGGAGAATGGAGGGAGGTGAGGGGTCAGGACATGGAGAATGGAGGGAGGTGAGGGGTCAGGACATGGAGAATGGAGGGAGGTGAGGGGTCAGGACATGGAGAATGGAGGGAGATGACATCCTGACCTCTCATGTCCCTCCAGTAAGGGGCAGTGATGCCGTGACAGGCGGCCCACAAAGGCATTTTTCCTTCACTAGAAGAGTGTCTTCCCAGCTTTCCCAGAAATATCATCTACATGCTGCAGCTGATAGAAGAGGTCTGACTGAGGTCAGCACACACCGGACACGGTGACATCTCACAGTCCTTAAGCATCCCTGAGCAGAACCTTCAGCGAGTCACTTGTTGAACCCTTCAACTTTTACACCGGTCACTTCTACACGAATGTTAGAGGACACCACAGTTATCATTGCCTGCCTTGTCTTTCGTTAGTTATTTCTTTCCCAAAGACAATTTTTGAAAAATGTTGTAGGGGATTGGTAACAAAATGATATGCACTGGGTGTCAAATATGCTACACCACATTAATCACTTTTTTTTTTTTCTTTAACTTATTGATCATCACACCAATGTACCATGAGTTGAAGGTATAACACTTTTTACCAAGGACGACTCTGTCAACCTGGAAATTATTTCAAAGGTTTCTGAGGGGTAAAACGTTAAGAAAAGCTGTTTTTGGGTATTAGGTATTATATTTAAGGTCAATAAACGTATATTTGCAGCTGTATACATATTTATATGGCTCAGCCTCTTCTAGCTGGGAGATAGGATGCTGGGAGATCGGACGCTGGGAGATAGGACACTGGGAGATAGGACGCTGGGAGATCGGACGCTGGGAGATCGGACGCTGTGACCTCTTTAGTGGAATGCTGTACAAATGAAGTGGAAAAGATTAGAGGATGAAGCACTGCAGACGAAATCAGATTCCTGTATTAACTCTTTTCATGCCATATAATATGATGTACAGATATTTTCAGCTATTTCTGATTTTCAAGGACAGTCCTTTATGGGACAGTAGTCAGGATCTTGATATACCCTCTAAAATTAGAATAAAAAACTTATATACATGCTTCTATTTATAAAAAAGACAAAGACTCAGAAGACTTGGCTTAAAATTGGCCGCGGCCGTTTATTACTGGTTAAACTTCAATAAATAACGAATCAATAAATTTTATTAAAAACTCCAGACAACCCAGCCATTACAGCTCAGGCTGCATCAATAAATAAAACTATTATTTTTCAAAAGACAAACTCCCATACTCAATAACATACTAGTCCCCCCTTGCATAGTTGCAAGAGTGACCTTCCACATAACAAACAGCCGCGACATAAGGGGAGGGGGGGTTGGGAAACTCCAATGTTGAGTGCTGTGAGGTGAATGAGCCCCTCAGGTAATGCAAGCTCCTTATATAACCTATTGGAATGTTCTGGAAATTCCTGAGATACCTACCCACTTTTTTGACTAAAGCCTCGTACACACGTACCGATCGTCGGCCGACCGATCGGCCATCTTTTGTCCAGGGCTGTCCTGTCCGCTGAAAAGTGCAAAAGACTGCACACGAATTTTGTCGGCCAACAACAGCCGACTGCAGAAGTGATGTCATGTGATGGTTAACTTTCCGTGTGTTTTTTCTTCTCTGAGCACGCCCAGTCTTGCAAATCTGCTGATTGTCGGCCGAATTCTGTACTGACTGGCGAACAGTCGGCCGTTCTGGTGACAGCCAACAAAAATTTTAATGCCTGCACGACAGATTCTGTTCGGCCGAAAATGCGCTGTCGGCTGTCGGAAGCATCATACTAACAAGCCTACAATCGGCCGATCGGTCGTCGGCCGAATATTTACGGCTGACAATCGGTACGTGTGTACGAGGCTTAACTTGACCTATCACCTGACAGACTGCCTAAACTCCACCCTTAATCACAATATCTCCAGGCAGGTTCCCTGAGGTAAATTCTACCTGCTATCTTCCCGCCTAAATCTGACTGAAAATAATCTGACCTGACACTTATCCCATGAGAAAAAGGGGGGCAAATAAAATGCCCCTTTTTCTTTCATTTTTATATACTTTCTCCAGATGTTTTTTTTCTTTTTTTCAGTTTTTATTCCTAGAAATGCCCGTTTTTTTAGCGTTTCTTTGTGGAAATGTACCCGGGTTTCTGGTTTTACTTACTGTTCCTGGAAATGGCCCTGTTTTTTTGTTTTTGTTGCCATTTTTAGTACTTGCGAACAGTATCATAACAATTTCCAGTTATTATATATTATCTTGGCTATTACAATTAGTATTCATTAAAAAAAAAGTAATTGGAAACACAAAAAAAGAACATTCTTCATACACACGTTAAGGGGGCTCTTGCACATATGCTGGCTGAGTGTGTTCAGTGTAAATGCCGGCGTATTTCCTCAATCCGGGCATAAATGGCTGTACGCTGCTGTACTTATTGTATACAGCAGTGCTGTTACTGTATAAACATGAGTACAGCAAGTAGTCATATGCAAAATATAGAACATGTTAATTTTTTATTTTTTTTTTTTGCATACACTGTACTCGTGTTTACGATAGCATCGCTGTATATGCGATTACAACAGTGCGCAGCTATTCATTCTGCTATTCCCCGCAACCCCAGAAAATTTGGATCTGCAGTAAAATGCAAACTCAATGCATGGTACATGTCATACTGTATTTGCGTGGTGGAATGCAATTTGGAATACATGGCACCACAACGCACTGTATAGAGTTGTGATAGTGTATAGTAAAATGTGCGAATGGATGTAAAGCTGGCCTAATGCCCCGTTCACATAAGGTGATTTGAAATCGCGGGCAGATTTTCAGCTATTCCAAATTGTCGCACATCAGAATTGCATTGCAGTCGTGGAAAAATGCGTGGTAAAAACTCACGCTAAGCTTGTTGGCCAAAAAGGAGCAGTAGCTTCTTTTGGGTGATAAACGCACATAAGACAGCCCATTGAAGCTTCTAACTTCAGCTTGTTCAATTAAGCTGTGACAAAAAAACCTAGAAGCTGATTGGTTTCTTTGCAGAGTTGCACCAGATTTTGAACCATGCAGTTTTAGTAAATAACCCACCATTAGTTGCACAGGAACGCATTCTTGTGTGATTCATTAGCGATTCAGGTACAGTGCGATTTCAGCCCATCATTTGAATGGGCTGAAATTACTCCGGACCACACCAAAAGTGGGGCATTCACTAGCTTTGAAAAAATGCACTGCAACCGGAAGACATGGTACTACTGTACAGTGAGATCCGGTGTAGGCACTGCATTTGTAACCTGCGTTTTGGGGTGTCATTAAGTTAATACTGACACCCGCTGCAGATTGCAAGAGCAGCGCGTTTTGGACATGGAACCATGGAACACAGGTTTTCCACACAGTGTTCTGGTGTGAACTGGCCTTTAAGGACCAGTTTACAGCACTGCACTGCAGTAACACACACACATTACTGTATGCACTATAGGGCTACAACTAACGATTAATTTGTCTGTCGACTAATCTATTAATTATTTTTAGGATTAGTCGACTAATCTAATGATTATTTTTATTTTATTTTTTTTGCTTAATTGAGTGTTTTTTTGATTAGCTAATTAATCCTGTAATTAATACAGACCCCTCAGTAAGCCCCCTCCCAGTGCAGACCCCTCAGTAAGCCCTCCCACCTAGTACAGTCTGTACTAGGTGGGAGGGCTTACTGAGGGGTCTGTACTGGAAGGGGGGCTTACTAAGTGGTCTGTACAGTACAGACCACTTAGTAAGCCCCCTTCCAGTACACTAGTACAGTACTACAGACCCCTCAGTAAGCCCTCCCACCTAGTTCTTTATTACAAAAATATATTAGTGTTGGATGGGTAGAAGCCCAGAATCTCAGCAGGATTGATCATTATATTTAATGAGGATTTCCTTCCATGTCCTCTACACAAAATATTGGAAACAATTTGTAAGGAGAATCAGAATGGTTACTTCCTGGACAGATTTGTTGTAATGATCAGATTCCTCAGTTTTTATTTAGTTAAAGCGGAGTTCCACCCAGGGGATACTTTTTTTAATAAAAATACCCCCGGGACAGTCAGGGCTAGTACATTCCACAATGGCTAGCCTCTGATCTGTCCCGGGTTGCACTTACCTTTTAGGAGAAATACTTACCTTGAAAAAGTATTGTCCAGCGCTGCCATCTCAGGTGTGGGCAGCTTGAAGCCAGCGCAATCCTCTTCTGCGTCTTCTTCCTTCTTCTTTGGTCCCACGATGCACTGCACCGGCCCCGCCGTCACTTCCGGTGCGCACGCGTCATCCCTCCACAGCTTCTGGGCATGCCTAGAAGCTGTTTAGAAGGGAATGACGCGCGCGCACCGGAACTGACGTCGGGGCCGGTGCAGGCGCATTGATTCCTGGGAGCCATGACGTTCAGCTCCCAGGAATCATTGCAAAAGCCAGGAAGTGACGAATCGCCGTGGCCGCCGAGGGGAGGAAGAAGGAAGTAAGGTAAGTATATTTTCTCTACAAGGTAAGTAAAAGAAAAAAAAAATTTGCGATTATCCATTTGTTTTTCAGGTGACCCGGAGCGAGAAGATGGAGGTAAGTATAAATTTAGGGTGGAACTCCACTTTAACTATAATTCACACTTAGGCCTCATTCACATATAAGTGCATGTGGGTGAGTGCGTGACCCCAAACCCACACATTGTACTTTTGGGGCTTTGCACCCGCATGGCTGTCCAATTGGGAGCAGTAGCTGTGTCTGTGCAGTCACTGCATCCCAACTGACATCAATGGGACTGCCTGCTTGTGGATGCACAGAACACCTATGCATCCCTGTGCAGGTAAACACAGCCTTGCATGGGATACACATTGATGCTCCCTGTGTGAATGAGGCCTTATCAACTACACTGTATTAAAAGGAGAAGGAAACAATGGGCTTCCATTGCTATTTTCCTTCTGAAAATCTTATTTGCCTGGCTGTTTTTGTCAACTGAGGAGCTGACCTTGAACTAGAATACAGCAACTGAGGTCAGAGTGAAGACAGAATTCTTGACCCGCTTGTTCAAGGTCAGCTATTCAGAAATGAATCAGCATAACAGCCAGGCAACTAGCACTTTCACTTGCAGTCTATGAATTTCTCTCTGCACTGGGTTCCTTTATTTCTCAGCTGAACCAAAGTGTCTTTCAGTGCTGCAAAGGAAGCAAAGTGCTGCAAAGGAAGCAGCTAGATTTGGAATTTGAATTCAACAGTTAGGTCAGTTATTCAAAATGTAAACGTCATTTTTAAGGCCCCTTTCACATGGGGCAGATCTGTTTTGACGGACTCCCCTTGCTCAGCAGGGATCGTTCCACTGATCCCCGCTAAGCAGGCGGATGACAAGTCTGTATCTGCTCACTGTTCAGAGGCGGATCCGTCATAGTCCCATTCACCTCTATTTGGAGATCAGATGAAAACCAACAGCCTATCTGTTTTCATCCGATCTGACCCGCTGGACGGATGGCGAACGTATCGCCATACGTCTGTTTTCAGCTGAACTTATCAGATTGGATGTTAATAATGCTGATAATAAGTTTGGGAATGGTCCTATCTTTTATAGGGAGGTGGGGGGGGGCAAGGATGGGGGAAGTAAACTGTATTTGTATTGGTGGTATTTATACACTGCTCAAAAAAAAATGTAAGGAACAATTTTTAATCAGAGTATAGTATCAAGTCAGTTAAACTCCTGTGATGTTGATCTGGTCATTTAAGTAGCAGAGATACTTGTTAATTAGTTTCAGCTGCTTTGGTGTTATTGAAATTAACAACAGGTGCACTAGATGGGCAACGATGAGACGACCTCCAAAATACAAACAGTTTTACAGGTGATGGCCACTGACATTTTTTTTTCCTTACTCATCTTTTCTGACTGTTTTTCACTAGTTTTGCATTTGGCTAGGGTCAGTGTCACTACTGATAGCATGAGGCCATACCTGGGCCCTATAGAGCAGGGGTACTCAAATATAAAATTGAAAGGTCCACTTACCAATTTTCCATTCAGTCCAAGGTCTGGAAAAGTTACCGTCTGGCTGCTGGTCCTGGCTTCTGGGGCTGGGCTGCTAATCTCTGTGGTGCCGGTGGTGCTGGCTCTGTGGTGCTGGGCTCTGTGGTGTGGTGTGGTGCTGGCTCTGTGGTGCTGGCTGGTGTTAGCTCTGGGGTGCTGGGCTCTGTGCTGTGGTGCTGGCTGGTGTTGGCTCTGTGGTGCTGGCTGGTGTTGGCTCTGTGGTGCTGGCTGGTGTTGGCTCTGTGGTGCTGGGCTCTATGCTGTGGTGCTAGCTGCTGCTGGCTCTGTTGTGCTGGGCTCTGTGCTGTGGTGCTAGCTGGTGCTGGCTCTGTTGTGCTGGGCTCTGTGCTGTGGTGCTAGCTGGTGTTGGCTCTGTGGTGCTGGCTGGTGCTGGCTCTGTGGTGCTGGGCTCTGTGCTGTGTTGCTAGCTGGTGTTGGCTCTGTGGTGCTGGCTGGTGTTGGCTCTGTGGTGCTGGGCTCTGTGCAGTGGTGCTGGCTGGTGTTGGCTCTGTGGTGCTGGCTGGTGTTGGCTCTGTGGTGCTGGGCTCTGTGCTGTGGTGCTGGCTGGTGTTGGCTCTGTGGTGCTGGGCTCTGTGCTGTGGTGCTGGCTGGTGTTGGCTCTGTGGTGCTGGGCTCTGTGCTGTGGTGCTAGCTGGTTTTGGCTCTGTGGTGCTGGGCTCTGTGCTGTGGTGCTGGCTGGTGTTGGCTCTGTGGTGCTGGCTGGTGTTGGCTCTGTGGTGCTGGGCTTTGTGCTGTGGTGCTGGCTGGTGTTGGCTCTGTGGTGCTGGGCTTTGTGCTGTGGTGCTGGCTGGTGTTGGCTCTGTGGTGCTGGGCTCTGTGCTGTGGTGCTGGCTGGTGTTGGCTCTGTGGTGCTGGGCTCTGTGCTGTGGTGCTGGCTGGTGCTTGCTCTGTGGTATTGGCTCTGTGGGGCTGACTGGTGTTGGCTCTGTGGTGCTGGGCTCTGTGGTGCTGGGCTCTGTGCTGTATCCCGCGGGCTGCGGCTGTCAGTGAAAACGGCTCCTCTAATTCCTCCATAGTCCCGACTCACAGGCGGAGTGATATCAAATGCACTCCGCCTGTGAGAGGAGGAGCCGTACAGAGAAAGCAGGCTGCTTCAGTAGAGAGCAAAGCCGCTGCTTCCTCTGTACAGCTCCTTCTCTCACAGGCGGAGTGCATTTGATATCACTCCGCCTGTGAGCCGGAACTATAAAGGATGTAGCGGTTCCGTTCTCTCACTGCAGCCACCCAGGATCGGCCCTGGGCAGGCGTGTGACGTCACTGGTAGCTAGACGCCGGGCGGCCGGTGATCTAGCAACCAGACCAGTGATAAAAGGAATAGGCAGCAAATCGCCGCAGTCCAGATCTAAGGGCGTCGGGGTCCGGATGTGGCCCGGAGTCCGCCTATTGAGGACCTGGGCTATAGAGGTTGCACAGGCAGTCCAACTACTCCAGGATGGCACATCAATACATGCCATTGACAGGAGGTTTGCTGTGTCTCCCAGCATAGTGTCCAGAGCATGGAGGAGATCCCAGCAGAAGACAGACAGTTACTCTGGGAGAGCTGGACAGAGCCATAGAAGGTCCTTAACCCATCACTAGTTTCTGCTCCTTTGTGCAAGGAGGACCAGGATGAGCACTGCCAGAGCCCTACAAAATGACCTCCACCAGGCCACTGGTGTGAATGTCTCTGAACAAACAATCAGAAACAGACTTCATGAGGGTGGCCTGAGGGCCCGGTGTCCTTTAGTAGGCCCTCTGCTCACTGCCCGGCACCATGGAGCTCAATTGACATTTTCCATTGAACAGCAGAATTGGCAGGTCCGACACTGGCGCCCTGTGCTTTTCACAGATGAGAGCAGGTTCACCCTGAGCACATGTGACAGATGTGAAAGGGTCTGAAGAAGCTGTGGAGAACGTTGTGCTGCCTGTAACATCGTTCAGCATTACCAGTTTCATGGTGTGTCATTGATAGTCTGGGGAGGCATCCATGGAGGGACGCACAGACCTCTACAGGCTAAACAATGGCACCCTGACTGCCATTAGGTATTGGGATGAATCCTTGGACCCATTGTCAGACCCTATGCTGGTGCAGTGGGTCCTGGGTTCCTCCTGGTGCATGACAATGCTCTGCCTCATGTGGTGAGAGTATGCAGCCAGTTTTTGGAGGATGAAGGAATTGATACCATTGAATGGCCCCCATGCTTGCCTGACCTAAATCCAAGAGAGCACCTTTAGGACATTATGTTTCGGTCCATCTGACACCGCCAGGTTGCACCTCTGTTCAGGAGCTCAGTGATGCCCTGGTCCAGATCTGGGAGGAAATAACCCAGGAAACCATCCGTCCTTCATTTAGATCATGTCAGGCAGTTGTTTGAGCAGTGTATAATAGAGGATCAGACTGTTGAGTGAACAAAGAAAGGGGTCATTGAGAGGTGTAACGTTTTCTATTTTAGAAATGTTGAAAGGTATGTCATCCTGACATGTCAATAAACTTAAAATGAAGGAAGGCTTAAAGTTATTACTGCCATCTGCAGATCGCACAAACAAATGGTTACTGCTGCCTACACCTGTAACGTGTCTCTATAGCACGGAGCATTGGAAGGGCAACGCTCACAACAAGACACAAAAATATTCCAAGCTCTCCTTACCGACCAGCAGAGGTGGGGGACTTGAGTCACATGACTTGACTTAAGTCAGACTTAAGTCACCAGTTTGAGGACTTGAGACTTGCTTGACTAAAATTAATAAAAGACTCGACTTGACTTTGACTTGGTATTCATGACTTGAGACTTGACTTTGACTTGAAACATATGACTTGAAATGACTTAACTTTTTTAAATTATTAAATATTTGCATTTTCTCAAGATGTGTTAAAGCAAAATTAATGTGCCTGTTATGTTTCTGACACCACAGTCACTTAAAACACCTCAGCGTGTTCTGATTTTTAGGACACTGGCTGTTTAACAATCCCCATTCTGCCCACATTGTCTGAAAACACAGGGGGGAAGTTCCTGGAAACAATTTTGCTAGTCTCGTCGGCACCAGGTACCACCGAGACAGCACCTTATAGTTTGCTTCCACCAAAGTGGTGTTAAGTATACCCCTGTGCACCATGGTCGACCACCTGTCCCACTCCTCCTCCTCAATGGATTCTCCCAAGTCAGTCTCCCCTGCCAGTTGATATGAAGGCTTAGTGGCCGGATTAGTGAATAAGCTATACAATTCCGTGATTCCTCCCCATAACCCAGACCCCCCCCATACATCTGTTTTCATACATGTTCTAGTCGTGATGTCTGTCTGATCATTCTTAAGGGTCCGAAGGAAATGGGTTATTTGGAGGAGGCGATAGGATTCCCCAGGGGGCATCTTCATTGTTTCCCTAAAGTAGGTGAGAGCTCGCACCCGTCTATGATCTAGAAAATGACCTATTCTATAGAGGCCTTTGTCAATCCACCACCTGAATTGAGAAATTTAAAGCCCTGGTGCAAAGTGGGGATTTTTGAAGAGGGAGGCTACCGGTGTGTGGGGGGACCTAAGAGGGTATACTCTACATGCTATATCCCACAGCCGCAAGGAATTGAACAATGTAGGACACAGCACTGCCCTCCATTCCCTAGCAGGGAGCCACATCAGAAGATCCAAAGGCACAGGCTGACAAGCCTGCGCCTCCAGGTAGATCAGTACTTTGACTTGATTTGTGACTTGACCAAAATAAATGACTTGACTTGACTTGCTTGACTTCTAGCAGGGACTCGACTTGGCTTGCTTGCTTTTTGCCACAGTAACTTGGGACTTGCTTGAGACTTGAAGGTTAAGACTTGAGACTTGCTTGTGACTTGCACATGTATGACTTACTCCTATGTCTGCCGACCAGCCTGCGACCAACCGAACTGACCTGTTCAACAGTATGCCTTAAAAACAGGGGTTTAGTTGCACACATTTGCAAATACATGCGTAAGCCACAGATCCCCGACAAGGCACCCCATTTTCTGTGGTCCCAACTCCAAATTCTGAGTGTCTCCAACAATAGAAGCACATGCATTTAAATGGACAGGTGTAGGGCAGGAATACATTAAGGGAGGCCACCCCTTCTTAAAGGCACCGGGGCACACTGAACACCCAGCCTATAGCACCATGGCAGCAAAGGTGTCAGTGCGTCCCCTTCCTTTCCTGACGGGTTGCATGCTCGTATAAGGATCTAGTATGGATTTCGGGGGGGGGGGGGCCTGTGACATTGTTAAAGAAAAATCTGGCATGGGGGGGTGCCCCGCCCCCTCCAAATCCATACCAGATGCAAAGTGCCTGGTTGGTATGGACCAGGGGGGGGGGGGGGGGCCCACGCCATTTTCTTTCAAAACTAATTTTGCCGGCTGACGTTCAGCTGTCAGCGGAAACCCCACTGACAGCTGATAACTCATTGGTTACCTCCTTTGCAACCAGATATATATAGTGTTTTTAAAGGGGGAAAAAAAAAAAACCACAAAAGGCATCAAAAATTGCATCACAAACGCAACTCTGGTGCAACTCCTTTGAAGTATTTTACACGCATCGGCTTTAAAACGCATAGATGTAAACGTGTAGTCGTGTACTATAGAAAGCCATGTTAAATAGTTTAGTGGGTTTCTGCAAAACACACTAAAAAATGCATAAGTGTGAACGTAGGGTGAAAAGTAAAACTACAGAGCGGTCAGTTTTCTGGCTTGTGCTGACCCTCTTCACAGCCAATCACTGGGAAGACCAGTGTGCTGCTGTTTTTTTTCTTTGGCAGCTCTGAAAGCTCAGAGGGGATGTGATCACGTAAAAAAAAGGTATTTATAATGTTTTCTATATCTATACAGAAATTATTTTACTCTTATTTCTATTTTAAACGGAATGGGTTGTTTTACAAGGTGAGGGTTCACATAAACTTTAAGGTTATTTATATTCTCTTCTTCGTGTCATTATTATAAAGAATAACATCTATTGCACGATAGTTTCTTCAGGCAGCGAAGATGTTAAAGTTTGCTGGGTTTTGGAGGCTGTGGGAGCCATTGCCAGCAATGATTCAGTTCCACCTTAAGGGGAGGAAGCTCTGGGTGTAACCTGAAGCTGGGTTTGGTTCCTTGCTGCTGTCACTGACGCTCATCAGAGCTATGGGAGGGACAGACAGACGGATGGACAGACAGCCAAACAAGGAAGTCCTCTATAGATTGCCTTATCACTCATAGGAGGCTGCAGCAATCCTTCATTCCAGCATGACAGGTCAGTGACCACAGACCCTCTGTGTATCATTTATTTCTGTGTGTGGAGGTCATGTGACATGGTGACACTGGCTTGTCACTGCAGAAATAAGAAAGTGACTTTGGATAAGTTTGTGCAGGCTGGTGTGGAGAGTACTGTGCATGCGTCCTCTTCTCTGATATTACAGACCATGCTTGCTATGAAAATAGTATAAACTCCTTCTATATAAGTGGGGTGATCTGAGGACTCGAGTTCAGAACGCCCGCCTCTTCCTTTATGACAGGGAAACGTTGCAGCACTTTGGAGGCAAAGTAGAAAGCAGTAAGGATGTGTAGATCTCTTTAACCCCTAGTAACCAATAAGATTTCACCTTTTATAAGATAAGTGCAGTCAGAGCAATGGCAAATACATTCTGATTGGTTGGTTTTGTACATTGCTTTGTGACTGCACAAATAAAACTGTTTGTGTCAAATCATGGTTAGGGTGCATTCAGACAGACGCTGACACCCGTCCTGTGTGCTGCGTGAAGGCAGCCCATGGAAGTCAATGCAGATGAAGCACATCCTCTGTGTCTCAGAGCTCATCTGATTGAGCCCCTGCTTTTCATAGGGGGAATTCTGAACCATCCCCAGCTTATTTTCATTGGGTTAAGCCCCGTACACACGTACCGATTGTCGGCCGTAAATATTCGGCCGCTGACCGATCGGCCGATTGTAGGATTGTAGGATTGTAGTATGATGCTTCCGACAGCGCATTTTCGGCCGAACAGAATCTGTCGTGCAGGCATTAAAATTTTTGTTGGCCAACACCAGAACGGCCGATTGTTCGCCAGTCGGTACAGAATTCGGCCGACAATCAGCAGATTTGCAAGACTGGGCATGCTCAGAAAGGAAAAAAGACAAGGAAAGTTAACCATCAGATGACATCACTTCTGCAGTCGGCTGTTGTTGGCCGACAAAATTCGTGTGCAGTCTTTTGCACTTTTCAGCGGACAGGACAGCACCGGACAAAAGACGGCCGATCGGTTTTTTTTTAAGTCGGCCATACATAGATTGAAGTTCAGCAGGCATCAGCCAAATTTCAGTCTATGTATGGGAAAGCTGTTTGTACACCCATCAGTCTATCAATCAACTTGTATGGCCAGCCATACACAGAGCATGCATGACCAGCATGTAAGGCCAGCCATACACGGAGCAAATTTCTTCCCTGCAACCCAGGGGAAAGTCGCCCCCGCTGGGAGAAGACCGTGACTACTGCTAGCAGCTATAGAATCCACTAGCAATAATCGCAGGTAAAACTTGGTACATTCAGCCTGCTCATACATGGTTGGGGCAGTGTATGTGCAGGCCATTTGAACTGTGTATGGCCTGCCTAAGGTTTTTCCCAAACAATTGGCACTACTGGCTCCCACCAGCAACACTGATCATTATATTCTGCCAGGGGGAAGGCTCCCTGCTGCCAGAACACAATAGCTGAGCGGGAGTGATTCCACCATCCACCAAGTGTGTGGATGGGGGAATCAGGTCATTTTTTTTTTTAGTTCAGTGCACATGTGCAGCACATAGGGTTGCCACCTCATCCCTTTAAACCAGGACACATAATAATTACACAAGTTCTGTGGCTGAATAAGGTGGTAATTAAACTCACTTAGTGCCTTAAGTGCATTATATTAGGAACAGAACCTGTGTAATTAATATGTGTCCCTGGATTAACCGCTTGGCGACCAGCCACTGTAGTTTTACTGCAACACCGCGAAACGATGTACCTGTGCATCGCTAGCGGGGGCCCATGCACCCATTCACCACAGGGGAAGCTGATCAGCGGGTCCGGCGGGCGCGATTGCCGCCAGGCACCCGCGATCATTCCCCGTGGAGACAGAGCGCTGGCCCACCATTGTAAACATGGCAGACCACTGTTCTGTCAGTTATGTACACAGGGATCCTGTTTTCCACTTATTTAGGAACACAGGTCTCTGTGTTCATGCAGCAAGCCCATCCCTCCACAGTTAGAAAGCACCCCCTAGGGATACATTTAACCCTTTCATCGCCCCTGGTGTTAACCCCTTCCCTGCCAGTGTCAGTACAGTAACAGTGCATATTTTTAGCACTACTGGCGCTAGCACTACTGATTACTGTAGTAATGTCACTGGTCCTCCCAAAAATGTCAGTTGGGTGTCCGATCTGTCCGCCGCAATGTTGTAGTCCTGCTAAAAATCACTGATCACCGCCATTACTAGTAAAAAAAAAAATACAGTATCTCAAAAAAGTAAGTACACCTCTCACAGTTTTGTAAATATTTTATTATATCTTTTCATGTGACAACACTGAAGAAATGACACTTTGCTACAATGTAAAGTAGTGAGTGTACACCTTGTATAACAGTGTAAATTTGCTGTCCCCTCAAAATACCTCGACACACGGCCATTATTGTCTAAACCACTGGCAACAAAAGTGAGTACACCCCTAAGTGACAATGTCCAATTAGCCATTTTCCCTCCCTGGTGTCATGTGACTCATTAGTGTTACAAGGTCTCAGGTGTGAATGGGGAGCAGGTGTGTTAAATTTGGTGTTATCGCTCTCACTCTCCCATATTGGTCACTGGAAGTTCAACATGCCACTTCATGGCAAAGAACTCTCTGAGGATCTGAAAAAAAGCATTGTTGCTCTACGTGAAGATGGCCTAGGCTAAAAGAAGATTGCCAAGACCCTGAAACTGAGCTGCAGCACGGTGGCCAAGACCATATAGCATTTTAAACAGGACACGTTCCACTCAGAACAGACCTTGCCATGGTCGACCAAATAAATGGGGTGCATGTGCTCAACGTCATATCCAGGGGTTGTCTTTGGGAAATAGATATATGAGTACTGCCAGCATTGCTGCAGAGGTTGAAGGGGTGGGGGGGTCAGCCTGTCAGTGCTCAGACCATACGCCGCACACTGCATCAAATTGGTCTGCATGGCTGTCGTCCCAGAAGGAAGCCTCTTCTAAAGATGATGCACAAGAAAGCCCGCAAACAGTTTGCTGAAGACAAGCAGACTAAAGACATGGATTACTGGAACCATGTCCTGTGGTCTGATGAGACCAAGATAAACTTATTTGGTTCAGATAGTGTCAAGCGTGTGTGGCGGCAACCAGGTGAGGAGTACAAAGACAAGTGTGTCTTGTCTACACTTAAGCATGGTGGTGAGAGTGTTATGGTCTGGGGCTGCATGAGTGCTGCCGGCACTGGGGAGCTACAGTTCATTGAGGGAACCATGAATGCCAACATGTACTGAAACAGAGCATGATCCCTTCCCTTCGGAGACTGGGCCGCAGGGCAGTATTCCAACATGATAACGACCCCAAACACACCTCCAAGACGACCACTGCCTTGCTAAAGAAGCTGAGGGTAAAGGTGATGGACTGGCCAAGCATGTCTCCAGACCTAAACTCTATTGAGCATCTGTGGGGCATCCTCAAAAGGTGGAGGAGTGCAAGGTCTCTAATCCACCAGCTCTGTGATGTCATCATGTAGGAGTGGAAGAGGACTCCAGTGGCAACCTGTAAAGCTCTGGTGAACTCCATGCCCAAGAGGGTTAAGGCAGTGCTGGAAAATAATGGTGGGCACACAAAATATTGAGACTTTGGGCCCAATTTAAAATTTTACTTCGGGGTGTACTCACTTTTGTTACCAGCACTTGAGATATTAATGGCTGTGTGTTGAGTTATTTTGAGGGGACAGCAAATTTACACTGTTATACATGCGGTACACTCACTGCTTAAAGTGGAGTTCCACCCTAATTTTATACTTACCTCCATCTTCTCGCTTCGGGTCACCTGAAAAAGAAATGGATAATCGCATTTTTTTTTTTACTTACCTCGTAGCGAAGAAAATATACTTACCTTACTTCCTTTTTCCTCCTTCCGCGGCCGCGGCCCGTCGTCACTTCCTGGCTCTGCAATGATTCCTGGGAGCTGAACGTCATCGCTCCCAGGAATCATTGCGCCTGCACTGGCCCCGACGTCAGTTCCGGGGCGCGCGCATCATCCCCTTCTAAACAGCTTCTGGGCATGCCCAGAAGCTGTGAAGGGATGACGCGCGCGACCCGGAAGTGACGTCGGGGCCGGCGCAGGGCATCGTGGGACCGAAGAAGGCGGAAGAGGACGCCGAAGAGGATCTCGCTGGCTTCAAGCTGCCCACATCTGAGATGGCAGCGCTGGACAAGACGTTTTCAAGGTAAGTATTTGTCCTAACAGGTAAGTGCAACCCGGGACAGATCAGAGGCTAGCCATTGTGGAATGTACTAGCCCTGACTGTCCCGGGGGTATTTTTAAAAAAAAATAAAAATTCCAGGGTGGAACTCCGCTTTAACATTGTAGAAAAGTGTCATTTCTTCAGTGTTGTCACATGAAAAGATGTAATAAAATATTTACAAAAATGTGTGGGGTGTACTCACTTTTGTGAGATACTGTAAATAAAAATGACATAAATCTTTCCCCTAGTTTGTAGACGCAATAACTTTTGCACAAACCAATCAATATAGACTTATTGGGATAAGAATACAAATTGGCCTAAATTGATGAAAAGATGTGATTTTTTTTTTTTTTTGGGGGGAATTTATTTTATAGTAGAAAGTAAAAAATATTGTTTTTTTTTTTTAGAATTGTCTTTTTTTGTTTATAGTGAAAAAAATAAAAATCGCACAGATGATCAAACACCATCAAAAGAAAGCTGTATTTGTGGGAAAAAAGGGACATCAATTTTATAAGAGTACAACTTGGCACGATCGCGCAATTGTCAGTTAACGTAATGCAGTGCTGTATCGCAAAAAATGGCCTGGTCATTAAGGGGGCGAATCCTTCCGGTCCAGAAGTGGTTAAAGGGATGAGGTGGCAACCCTAGCAGCACATTATGCATTCCCGCCACACTGTGGCTGTGCTAGAATGACTGAAGCCAGTGCGCATGCACAGAATGATGTCATCCCCCACTCTGCGGGTTCCTGTACAGATGTCTATTGAAATTGCCCCCGAAGTCGCCAAAAGTAGTGTAGGAAGCAGTTTTGGGAATTGTGCAGCACCGTTGCAGGCAATAGGCTCCGAAATTGACATGTCAGATGGGCCCGATTTGAACGAGGGCTTAGATACAAGTCAGATTTTAGACATCCCCCTGGAACAAAAATGCCTTTTGGTAAGATACTCCCAATAGGAACACGTCTAAAGGGATGCAGGCCCAGCAGCTTTCCTCATTAGTGCTCTGCAGCTGCACAGCTAATCGATAATTTTGAAACCACTCCCATTAGACCCACTCAGCACAGGGGAACAAACAAGGATTTCTTCAGAATATCAAAAGGTAGGAATCTGCATCAAAGATTGTTATAATCCTTGCAATGTACATAGATCACCCAGAAGAGAATGTGTTGTTTTTTTTTTCCCCTCAACAAAAGTGGAGTTACTCTTTAAGTGAGTATATTCCAAGGTTTAGTTCTGCTGTAAATTTTTAACAGCAAAACAGCCGATTTTTTTGGGATAAAACAAATAATGGTTAAAACCCTCCTAATTTTTGCCGTCTGCGTCCCATTGGGGAGAATTCCATTGACTTTCTGTCCTGGAGATGCAACAGGAAGTGAAAGTAAATTCTGTAGTGTTCACTGCAACAGGTGTTCCCATTGGAAGGTTGAACCTCAGCTCAACACAATCTGTGAATAGAGGAGAGAATCTTATGACTGATCTGACCATTCACAGATTGTGTTACAAGCAGTATAATCAATAAAGGAACTTTTTTTTTAATGGAGGAGAAGGAAGGAGAAAGTGTGTCCCCATCAGACACCTGTACTGCTCTTCTGCCAGAAGACTCAAAGCTATTAACCATTGCTGCGTCGGAAATTCAGAAAACTTAGAGATCAGAAGGGACAGGCATCCCTACAGTGAAGATTCCTTCAGGATCCAGCTGCCTGCACATCGTGGGACATACCTAATTACCGGTAATTTTTTATTTTTTTTTAACTTTTTTAATTTGCTTTAAAATGATAGGTATGTTTAAATGTGGTAGTCTCTAATGTTTGTAGCATCGCCCCATTACAATTGGTCTCTTTACCCTTTTTTTGTTCTACCTTGCTCCACTATAGAAAACAAAAGTGAGAAGCAAGCTTTGAGCTTCAGGAGAGTTCTTTTACCTAAAGTTTTACTAAAGTTACCTTTAGCCTGTACCTGCTGAGCTTGACTGCATCTCAATGGGCAACAGTATCTGGATATGTGCTGTGTTACATCCAGAGTTTATAATAAAGATGTACTAATTCCAAAGGGGGGTTTTACTTTATACATTCACAGCATTAAAGAGGCTCCTTCAGAAACATTTAAAAGTCAGCAGCTATAAATACTGTAGATGCTGACTTTTAATATAAGGACCTTACCTGTCCTGGCATCCAGCGGTGTCCTCACCCAAGCCGATTCTTCAGTTGGCTAGTGGGTGCTGGCACCACCATCCTCACTAAGGGAAGCCGGTTCTCGACTGCGCATGCGTGAAGCATGCCGTGCTTTGTGAATGGGCTGAAGACTTTTGGGACCTGTGAAGTGTTCCAGAAGGCTGTGGGGTAAGGAAGGGGGGGGTCAACCGTCCGACTCAGTTCGCAGCAGCGAACTGAGACGGAAGTGGGAGCGAGCACCTGTCAAAACCAGGTACCTGCCCCCCCAAAAGGTGCCAAATGTGGAAGCGTAGGGTGGAGCTCTGCTTTAGTTCCGGTTCACACATGTGCAATGCCAGAAGCCTGCAAATCCACTGCAGGTTCCTGTATCGCACTCAACTCGCAGGCAGTTCACACTGCCATATGCGAATCGCTGGGGGTATCAATACAAAGTTAACGACACCCCAGATCAGTTCACATATTGCAGTGCGAACTGTCAGTTCGGACATAAATCGGATCGCGTAGATGTGAACACCCATGCGATCCGATTCTGGTGTGGAGCAAAAAAAGGGTCCTGTCCGAGTTTGGTCTGAGTGCGATGCGAATTTAGCCATATGATCTGTATGGCTGAATTCGCAGCGCACAGACATCGCATGTAATTTGCAGGGCAGTGCCCTGCGAATCACATGCAATGCCTGTCATCGCATATGTGTGAACCGGCACTTAAGGTAAAAAAAAAACCCAGTACATTTACAACCTGCCCCCCTCCCCCACCCATTCCAATCCTCAAAATTGGCATGAACAGTGAAACACAAAGGGTATGGGAGCAATTGGCTCCTGCAACTACAATGTATTTGGGAAGAGGGAACAGGGGCATGGCTTGCTGGGCACTGTGTATTTGAGTGGATGCACACAGCCCTGGGAGCACGCGTGGGAGTCTTCTTAGCAGCCAAAGAAGGCATGTAGAGTGGGACACGAGGGGTGGTAAATTAATATTAGGAGTTATTTATTCCAGCAGGCAGTGTTAGGATTTCATTACAGCTGAGTTATTGTGTAATCAGCTCATACAGGAGCACAATAGAGATCAAGTTGATCACCAGGTTTTTTCATCTTATGCTAATACAGGGGAAGATGTACTGAACATTTGTTTATTTTTTGCCCCAAAAGGTTCTTTCGGTTACCGCTACCTGGCTTGGTTCATAGTTGCGGGGCAGTCCCACAATGTATAATTAATGTCTAGCAATTTAAAAAGGAGAAAAAAAAACAAACATCCAGGAGGTGGCAGTAATGCCTCTTAAACACCTGTCAGCTGCTGCTAATTATACTGCCCTCTGAAAAGTAACCCTCACAGGTCGCTTTTCAGAGGGGGGTAAGCTTACTGCAAAACCTAAAGAAGCCAAAGAGAAGGTATAGGCTATGTCTACCAGTAACAGAGGTAGGGAATTGTTCTTAAAATTTCTTTTCATGTGCAGGAAGATTTAGGGAAAAGCAATAACGCACCATTAGGAGTTTTAGACTAGAAAAAGCAAAGCCAGTAAGTACTTGTCTATTGTTTGATTTCAAAACACATGTTAATTATGTATATAGAAAAAACCCCACAGGCTATAGCGCCATCTCAGATGTATGGAAATGTGAAAAGATGGCTTGTCATTGCACTTTGAAGTGCCCTATGGGATAAGCCCTATTGATATTTTATTGAAAACGTAATAATAATTTAATTTTCTTTGTTTTTGGATCGGATGTACACTGCTGGTAGGAAATATCAAATCTGTGTTATTTATAAAGTATGAATACCAACATCGCCTGGAGGAAAAGCGATCATGCTGTAAACTGAAACTGCATTTAGCAGTCTGGTAAAGCTAAACCAATATGGAATACCGGTATATAAAACTGCACAGGAGATAACAGCATAAAAATCTCCCTAGTGTGGCTGAAGACACGCGCCCCCCCCCCCCCCCCCAATATGAACAGGTGCATCTCATAAAATAAGAATATCATTAAAAAAAGTTAATTTCAGTAATTCAATTCAAAAAGTGAAACTCCTATATTTTATATAGATGTGTTACACACAGTGACATATTTTAAGCATTTCTTTCGTTTAATGTTGATGAATATGGCTTACAGCTAGTGAAAACCCAAAATTCAGTATCTCCGAAAATTAGAATATTACATAAGACCAATAAAAAAAAGGAGTTTGAATACAGAAATGTTGGCTTACTGAAAAGCATGTCCATGTACAATTTAGTATGCATTGAATACTTGGTCAGGGCTCCTTTTGCATGAATTACTGCATCAATGTGGCGTGGCATGGAGGCGATTAGCCTGTGGCACTGCTGAGGTGTTATGGAAGCCCAGCTTTCTTTGATAGCATCCTTCAGCTTATCTGCATTGTTGGGTCTGGTGTCTCTCATCTTCCTCTTGACAATACCCCACAGATTCTCTATGGGCTTTAGGTCAGACGAGTTTGCTGGCCAATCAAGCACAGTGATACCATGATCATTAAACCAGGTATTGGTATTTTTGGCAGTGTGGGCAGGTGCCAAGTCCTGCTGGAAAATGAAATCAGCATCTCCATAATGCTGGTCAGTAGAGGGAAGCTTGAAGTGCTCTAGAATTTCCTGGTAGAGGGCTGCACTGACTTTGAACTTGATAAAACACAGTGGACCAACGCCAGCAGATCACATGGCTCCCCAAATCATCACTGACTGGGACATTTTGCATTTCATTTGGAAATCAAGGTCCAAGAGTCTGGAGGAAGAGTGGAGAGGCACAAAATCCAAGTTGCGTGAGGTCCAGTGTGAGATTTCCACAGTCAGTGATGATTTTTTTATCTTATCTGTGTATTTTTCACAACTAGGTTAGATTTATGTTCAGTTAACTAATCAGTCTCTATTCATAGATTACCCTTATAAAGCTCCTGAAGAGTGGATGCGACTTCCACGAAACGCGTAGAGCTATGTAATGTCCACACTGATCAGGACACGAATCATGGAATATTTATGGGAAAAAGGACGACCTATTGGTTATACAGAACCTTTACACTCTCATATAGATTTTTGATTTTGAATATTAATCATGTATTATGTAATGGATATGTATATATGTGCCGCTGTATGATATTTTTTATCTGCCTATATATAATTATTTGGATAAGATTCTGATATATGCATGATTTGATATGTGTTTTTCTATTTTGATCCATGTCCATGTCCCTATTGGTTATCTCTCGATTCATTTTTGATTACTTTGTTCTAGTTTTATGACATATGCTGCATGTTTGTTTTTCATCATGTAGCAATAAATAGATCATACTTTTTTATCATGTCTTTTTGATTGGATTATTTGAGACAGCATTGACCTCAAAGTCCCATCACCCCTCCCCCTTTTTCTTCTTGAAACTGAAAATAGTTGACGCTCACAAAGCTGGAGAAGGCTATAAGAAGATAGCAAAGCGTTTTCAGATGTCAATATCCTCTGTTCGGAATGTAATTAAGAAATGGCAGTCATCAGGAACAGTGGAAGTTAAAGCAAGATCTGGAAGACCAAGAAAAATATCAGACAGAACAGCTCGCAGGATTGTGAGAAAAACAATTCAAAACCCACGTTTGACTGCACGATCCCTCCAGAAAGATCTGGCAGACACAGGAGTTGTAGTACACTATTCCACTATAAAGAGATACTTGTACAAATATGGTCTTCTTGGAAGAGTCATCAGAAGAAAACCTCTTCTACGTCCTCCCCACAAAAATCAGCGTTTGAACTTTGCAAATGAACATATAGACAAGCCTGATGCATTTTGGAAACAAGTTCTGTGGACCGATGAGGTTAAAATTGAACTTTTTGGCCGGAATGAGCAAAGGTACGTTTGGAGAAGAATGGGCACAGAATTGAATGAAAAGAACCTCTGTCCAACTGTTAAGCATAGGGGTGGATCAATCATGCTTTGGGGTTGTATTGCAGTCAGTGGCACAGGGAACATCTCACGAGTAGAAGGAAAAATGGATTCAATAAAATTTCAGCAAATTTTGGATGGTAACTTGATGCCATCTGTGAAAAAGCTGAAGTTAAAGAGAGGATGGCTTCTACAAATGGATAATGATCCTAAACACACCTCGAAATCCACGAGGGATTGCATCAAGAGGCGTAAACTGAAGGTTTTGCCATGGCCTTCACAATCTCCTGACTTCAACATAATTGGAAATCTATGGATAGACCTTTAAAAGAGCAGTGCGTGACAGACAGCCCAGAAATCTCAAAGAACTGGAAGACTTTTGTAAGGAAGAATGGGCAAAGATACCTCAAACAAGAATTGAAAGACTCTTGGTTGGCTACAAAAAGCGTTTACAAGCTGTGATACTTGCCAAAGGGGGCAGTACGAGATATTAACTCTGCAGGGCGGCCAAACTTTTGCAGACACCATTTTTTTGTTTTCTGTTATTTTGAAAGTGTCAATGTTGGAAATAAAATCTAACTTTTGTTGACATAAAATCTAACTTTTGTTGACATAAAATCTAACTTTTGTTGACATATTATAAGAATGTCTAATCTGTAATTTGATGCCTTTTGGAGATTTTTCCATCTTTGCTTGGCTTCTTTATGCACATTAATACAAATTTTTACCTGGGGTGCCCAAACTTTCGATCCCCACTGTATATGCAGGTGTTGGCCCACTGTGTTTTATCAATCCAAAGTCAGTGCAGCCCTCAACCAGGAAATTCTAGACCGCTTCTTGCTTCCCTCTGCTGACCAGCTTTATGGAGATGCGGATTTCATTTTCCAGCAGGACTTGGCACCTGCCCACACTGCCAAAAGTACCAATACCTGGTTTAATGATCATGGTATCACTGTGCTTGATTGGCCAGCAAACCCGCCTGACCTAAACCCCATAGAGAATCTGTGGGGTATTGCCAAGCGGAAGATATCAGACACCCAACCCAACAATGCAGATGAGCTGAAGGCCGCTATGAAAGAAACCTGGGCTTACATAACACCTTAGCAGTGCCACAGGCTGATCCCCCTCCATGCTGCATTGATGCAGTAATTTATATAAAAAGGAATCCCAACCAAGTATTGAGTACATTCTATACTGTACATGGACATACTTTTCAGTAAGCCAACATTTTTTTTTTTTTTTTTATTGGTCTTATGCAATATTCAAATTTTCTGAGATACTGAATGTTGGGTTTTCACTAGCTGTAAGCCATTATCTTTAATATTAAAATAAAGAAATGCTTGAAATATATCACTCTGTGTGTAATGCATCTATATAAAATATGAGTTTCACTTTTTGAATTTAATTACTGAAATAAATTAACTTTTTCATGATATTCTAATTTCATGAGATGCAGCTGTAAATACTGACTTGCTGAAGGCCACTGCAATAAACAAAGGCGCCAAACTCCAATGAAATCATCTCAGTTTGACAGCTCTATTAAAAGCACACACTCTAGCTTCTAGCTTCCACCCTTGGGCTGCCTGCTAACGCATTCCACCTTCCAGGCTTAATGTACGATTAAAGTGGAGCGTTTGGGGATGATAAAAGTTTAGTCCACATCTACAGACATCCACAATCTAAAGGCCCGTACACACAATAATTTCCCTTCAGATTTTCTTTCGTCCGATCTGCCGATTTTCGGATTGTTAGTATGGTGCTTTCGACAACCGACTCCGACTTTTCGGCCGACAAAATCCTGATGTGCAGGTTATATAATTTTTATCGTCCGTCAACACAACGTCTGATTTTCTTCTTATTAGTACAGTTTTCGACGGAAAAAAAAATCTTAAGAGCAAGACTAGGCATGCTCAGAGACGAAAGAACACATACAGAGCAATCCAACACAAGACATCAATTCTGAAGTAGAATTCTGTTGTACGGCAAAATTCGAATTCGAAAATAACCTCTTCACTTTTCACATCAGACTAGCATGCCACAAAAAACGGACGACAGATCGTTCGATAATCTGATCGTGTGTACGGGGCTTAAGACTAACCTATCTAACCATGTAATGAAGAAATCGCTATACATCGCTATAATCGATCTGGTCCCACTCTGAGCTGTTAGCAGAGGCTTCGCTGTGGATGTGGGTGCAAAGGAGACAGCTGACAACGGAAGCCCCATAGTAACTCTATGGGTGACGTCACTTCCCATTCATTTCACAGCCATTGTCGGCTGTGTCCTCTGCAGAGCTTCCGCCACTGGAGACCGGATCGGATTGGCTTCAAAAAAGGTATGTATTCTGATATCTTCTTTACAGGGCTAGATAGATTAGTGTTAGATTGTAGATGTAGAGATTTTAGTGTAAGGGTGGACTTCCCCTTTAAACACAAATCATACCAGGCATGCTAGTAGTGACAATAAACAAGCTGCATTCCTTTGCACTTGTTAAAAGCCTTCTAACAGCTTGTTTATTGACAGCCAGCATTCCCATGTGATCTGAGTTTAAAACTCCACCCTGCAACTGAAGATTGTTAAAGAAAGCTGCTTGGAGCATGCTGAGAGTACCCATGCATCGTCTGGGCGCAGGTTATGCTCTGTATAATGCATGTTTGCTGGTGTGCATGGTTCAGGGGTGATGCATTGCATTGTTGGAACGCATCGCACTGTTTTTTTTTTTTTTTTAACAACGCAAAATTACATTTCATTCCTTTCTTTACTGCAATGCTGTGCAACGAGCTGCAGTATAGTGCATCACAGTGTGCTGCAAAAGAATGCAACTGGTACTACTTTTTTTTTTCAGACAGTTGGTGTGAACTGAAACAATAGGATGTAAGGCAGAGTGCCTGTCTATGCATTGGGACTGCGTTGGGTAACATATGATTTATATGGGCTTAATGCTTGCTGTACACACTGCTATACAAGATGAAGTATGTGAAGTGGATTTACTAAATGCAAATAGACTGCAGGTGCACACATTTTCTGCAAAGCTTAGTAAATGTGGTTAAGTTCTGCTAATTTCATTCTACCATGAGCAAGCAAAAATCTTTTTTTTTTTGGGGTATTTTTATTGCACCTGATTGGGTGTTCTTTACAAAGTGAAGCATTACCAAATTTAAATGTACTAAAGGAAATGAGGGCAGCTGCACCTGCAAACTGCATACTATATGGGGTTGATTTACTAAAGGCAAATAGACTGTGCACTGTGCGAAGTGCAGTTTCACCCTACAAGTACAGTTGCTCCAGGACTTAGTAAATGAGGTAAAGCTTCAAATGAATCATCTATGCCCTGTTTTAAGCTGGCTGTACATTGATCGAAATTCGGGCGGGTTCAGCAGTACCTGGCCAAGTTTAGATCTATGTATGGGCAGGCTGGTTGTACACAACTTAATCTATCGATTGACTTTTATACAACCAGCCTGTCAAGTCTTTCCCAAACGATAAGTGCTGCTGGCTATAGCTGGCAACACTGATCATTCTATTTTGAAGGCAGGGAAGGCTCCCCACTGTCAGAATTTTAATACCACAATGGGAAGTATTCCCCCATCCACCTCGAATGCGTGGATGGGGGAATCAATCGCCCCTTTTCTTTTTTTCGTTCAACCTGCTGGTTGAACAAAAATAAATAAATCATATAGGACTTGCCTTAAAGCAGAGTTCCACCCAAAAGTAGTACCTCTGCTTATCTGATTCCAACCTTCTCCTCCGGTGCCACATTTAGTGCCTTTTGGGGGAGCGGGTACCCTTTATTTTTTGACGGGTATCCTGTCCCCACTTCCATCAGACCTCGCCGTCGCAGCTATAAGCTGGTTTTGGTAACTTTTCGTTAGTGTGTACAGCTGTCTCTCTGACAGCAGCCGGTCTAGCGACTGCCTTTTTGTCGAAGAGAATTGCTATAAAAATTGGCACTTGCAGCCAATGGCTATAAGCGTTGATCTGTTAATTCTGTCAGAATTCAATAGAACTGCAGGGGAAATCGCCGCACCAATATTGCTTTTATTGATACGGTGATCTGTCAGTTTTTTTCGTTCAACCATCAGTGTTTACTTGGCTTTACTGAAAACCTTTTCCTCCTTGTATAGCTGATCTCATAACTCAACAGTTGATAAGAAAGGAGGCAGAGTAATAGCACAGTGTGTGTTTGCTTTTACTGATGGCTAATCTAAAAGTCTCTGTTTTATTACGATAAAAATGTAGCAAACAAACATAAAAATCACAAAAATGACTTTATGACATAATAACTGACATAATAACTTAAAGTACTACTAAAGGCAAAACTTTTTTTTTCTTTTCCGGATAGAGTGAAGAAGGATTAGAACATCTGACAGTTTTTTTATTGCTGTCTGTGCCTCTGTTAGGGAGATTCACCCTCCTTTTTTTTTTTTTTTTTTTTGTCATTTTTTATCGTTCTAATTAAAAGTGAAAGTAAAAGAAAATCCCAAATTTTGGGTTGTCACAAGAACACATGAAAGGCAAGCACCGATCCAGGTGGACTCCCCATTCATTAGCCCCTCTATTGTGTGATTAGGCACCGGTCTGATCTGTGATCGTAACAATCCAAGCATTCAAAGAACAAAGGTTGACCACACTCTAAGGGTCCTTTCACATGGCGCAAGCTCCGACACGGTCCATTCTGCTCAGCGGGGGATCGATCCGCCGATCCCTGCAGAGCAGGCGGATGACAGCTCCGTCTCTGCTCTGTGTGCAGAGATGGAGCTGTCAGATCCCTGCTGTCCTCTATGGGGAGATCAGATGAGAATGGACCGCCTGTCCGTTCCTATCTGATCCAATCTGCCAGACAGATGGAAAATAGGGTTTCCATCCGTCTGGATTTCACAGACAGATAGCAGTGAGTGTCAGCGGACATGTCTCCGCTGACATCCGCTGCCCATAGGGGTGCATGGAGCATCCGGTCCACTTGAAAAACTGACAGGTGGATCGGATCGGATCACCCGTGTGAAAGGACCCTAATTGTCAGGAAAATCCAAATTTTATTATGTAAAATCCATATTACAAAGACCTCACAGCTTCCAGACTACAGGATGACAGCAGTTGCTAATGCTTTTCATGCAGAATGCACTTAGTAAAACGAAACTAAAACAAATGACTAAGCGCATTCTATGGGAAACGCGTTAACAACTGCTGTCATCCTTTAATCTGGTAACTGTAATACCTTTTTGATATGGATTTCCTTGGCCATTGGAGTGCGGCCAACTTTTGTTCTTTTCATGCTTGTCACCAGAACAGTAATAGATGGGGAATCTTCCAGTGGGGACAACAAGGGATTCCCTCACTCTGGAGGGATTTTCTCTACCTTCATGTTTGGCTATGGGACAGGAATTGAAGGGAAATCTCCCCAAAGGGACACGGATGGCAAAAAAACTTGACGGGTTATAACCCTCTCATACTCTAAAAAAAAAATGAAAAACATTTTGCCTATAGTGATACTTTAGAGTTCATCTCCAAATAAAATTTGTCTACCACCCAACTACACTCCCACCCATTCTTAACCTTTCTTCCAAATAAAAAAAATCTTTGAAAGCAGTTTTTCACCCACCTGAGTCAGATGTCTGTGTCCCTCACCGGCGCCTCTTCCAGGAGGGGGAAAGCACTGCGGTCAGGGCCTGTTTGTTTAAGCACTGTGTATTGTAAATTAAAAAAAAAAAAATGTTGTTTTTTTACCTATTTTTTACCCATTTTTTGCATCTCAGTGCTGCCGATCTCCCACCTGTTTAGCCACTCCTGTCTACATCTTGTTCCAGCATTAGTTGCATATCACTGCTTAGGGCTAGGAACTTCTCTCTGATGCCAGTCTAAACCCACTTGAGCTATCCATCAGGAAACTGTTACGGTGCAAAGCCAATCAAAAGCAGCCAAGGCATTCCCTGCCCTGCAGTCACATGTATACGGGGGTGTGTATATGTGCAAGAGCGAATGCCTTGGCCGCCTATGATTGGCTTTGTGCGGTGACAGCTTCCAGCTGGATAGCTCGGGTGGGTTCAGACTTGGATCAGAACTCCTCCTACCTAGAACTGACTTCTTAATATTGACAATAATGAACCATACATGCATAATGTGTGTTGGCAAGGCCTTAAGGAGGAACTAAAGGGAGCTAAAACTTACCTTTCTTCCAAAGTTCCCTGTCCTTGCAAGCGCTGTGCACTGGTCTTCGGCCAACTTCTTTAGCTGGCGTAGTATAACCATAGCAGCCAACTGTCCCTGATTTCGAGGGACTGTCTCTGGTTTGGAACAAAGTCCCTCTGTCATTCCTTCCTCTTCATTTGTCCCTCAATTTGGTCTGATCTAGTTGTTTTTAAAATGCACTTTCAAAAAGTGTTTCCCAGTGCTAAGCCATTTCATCCAATTTCTAAATTGCTAAAATCTCATAAACCAATATAAAGGAATTGTAGTGGTTAAAAAAACACTTGTGGGTTTAAGTAATCATTTTTGCACCTTTTTAAGGGGGTGTGATGGGGGGGGGGGGTGTCCTATGCCTCCATACTTTTGCTTATAGGTGTCCCTTGTACCCATCTCAGAAAGTTGGGAGGTATGTTATGACATCACTCATAATAGCAAATTGCAGCCTAAGGCTTCGGTCACACTGAATCCAACATTGAATTAAAGTGAAGTCGCACAATTTCACAGTCGCATGTCAGATATGACTTGGAAAACATCTGTGCCGATATCTATCCAAGTTGCACCTAAACTTGCAAAAAGTAGTGCAGGGACTACTTTCAGAATCAGTGCAGCTCCGTCGGAGTCACACTAGTTTGACCACTTCCATTGCGGACAATAGGGTGCAACTTATTATGCAGTTTTAAACTATCAAATTGCAATCACAGGTGTGAACAGGAGGCTTTAAGTGAAATGTTAACACTATGCATTAATGCTTCTCATCACGTTAAACATGTATCAAGTTATTTCATTTTAGTAAGTCTATGAAAAGTTCTTCAAAATCAGGAGCAGGTTGAGTTCTCTAAGAGCATCCTTGAAAATTATTTTTTTAATTGTTGGCACCTGCACACCAGCCTGTGCCTAGAACATTCTCCTATAATAATACCAACACCTGCCCATGGTGCTTTTATACAAGGGCACACATACACAAGAACAAGGGCATGCCACTGCAGGAGCAATCTAAGTACAATAAAGTATGTTAGAGGCCTGTATTCTATAGAAGGAATGTAGTGTGCCCTGTTCTTCACTATGGATCTCTAGGCAATAGGGCACAAACAGTGCATAGGAAGCATTTTGTATGTATGTATACACAGATCAACCATAACTTTATGACCACTGACAGGTTAAGTGAGAAACATTAACTACACTGCTCAAAAAAATTGAAGAGTATGGCATCAAGTCAGTTAAACTCCTGGGGTATTGATCTGGTCAGTTAAGTAGTAGGAGGGGTTGTTAATCAGTTTCAGCTGCTTTGTTGTTAATGAATTTAACAACAGGTGCACTAGATCGGCAACAATGACACGACCTCCAAAACTCGAATCGTTTTACAACGACACTTTTTTTCCCTACTCATGTTTTCTGACTGTTTTTCACTAGTTTTGCAGTTGGCTAGGGTCAGTGTCACTACTGATAGCATGAGGCAATACCTGGACCCTATAGAGGTTGCACAGGCAGTCCAACTCCTCCAGGATGGCACATCAATATGTGCCATTGCCAGAAGGTTTGCTGTGTCTCCCAGCACAGTCTCAAGAGAGAGCATGGAGGAGATTTCAGGAGGCAGGCAGTTACTCTAGGAGAGCAGGACAGGGCCGTAGAAGGTCCTTAACCCATCAGCAGGACCAGTATCTGTTCCTTTGTGCAAGAAGGAACAGGATGAGCACTGCCAGAGCCCTACAAAATGACCTCCAGCATCTGAACAAAAATCCTGGGCTCAACAGTTTAATCTATTTTTAGATTCTGGGCTCCGCTGTTCAAGAAAAATGAAAATTAGATGTCATGGTCGCATCAAGGATAAGCGGCAATATTTATTTTTTTCTTGGGATTGGTTATCTTTTACAGTCAAAGTAAGATCTTCTCTATTGGCCATGGTAGGAACACAAAATATAACTTCATGTGCTGTGTTTGCCTAGCTCCTGGGATTTCACAAACTCTTGATTTACTGTATTCTAAAAATTACAGGTAAAATTGCAGCTATTTTGGGAAATTCATAATTTGGCAACTTCTACTACACTATAGAACAGGGGACTCCAAACTTTCTGAACAAAGGGTCAATTTCAGACTTTTGGGGGCCAGACTGGGGCCATAGGAAGTAGAAAATGTCCTGGGATCGGTAGGAATAAACAGTGCCCCATCTTTGGTGTCAGTGAGAGGAATTTTGGCCCATCATTGGGTAGGAAGAATTATGCTCCATCGTTGGTGCCACTGGGAGGAACTGTGCCCCATCGTTGGGGTCATTAGGAGTAATTGTGCCCCTTTGTTAGTGTCAGAGGGTGAAATATTGCCCCAAGGGTCATTTAAAAGCAAGCAAAGGGCCTCAGCTTGGAGACCCTTGTTATAGAAAGTGCATGTTTTGGACTTTTGTGTGCAAATTAGTGAATATGGAAAGTGTGACCAGGCATATGACCACAATAGGCTACCATGATGTTCGAAATTTGGTCCATATATGAAAAGTACTAGTGCTGACCACTATGACACCAAATCAGCAGGGGAGCCCTGTAGGGTGAGCTTTTAAAAGCAGTGGCTCCTGAACCACTTTGGTAAAATTTTGGCACAAAATGATGTTGGTTACAGTATGTGATCACTGAAAATATACTTACCTTTTAGCTTGCTGAAAACGTGTTTATATACAAGGCCCTTCAGATAAGGTTTTTCATGCTTGAAGGTTGTATAACCCAAAAAACAAAAATGTAATATATTGCAGCCTACTACGCTTTGTACAGTATATGACGGCTGCATTTGTTTTTAATTTTTAGGCTTTTTTTTTTTTTAATATTTTGTGATTCTACCAATAACGTATTTACTGACTTAGGTTGACAACATTCACTGTGCTGTACAGTGGCGGCCAGTGTGTTGGGGGCGCAGGGTCACCGCCCCCCCTATCCATGCGTCCGGCCCCCTGATCTGCATGCAGGGGTGCCGGACGCATGGAGTTCAATGGGGCTTTTTCACTGCTGGTCACTGCATTGAAGGGGGCATGCACGCTGGTCACTGCATTGAAGGGGGCATGCGCGCTGGTCACTGCATTGAAGGGGGCATGCACGCTGGTCACTGCATTGAAGGGGGCATGCACGCTGGTCACTGCATTGAAGGGGGCATGCACGCTGGTCACTGCATTGAAGGGGGCATGTACGCTTGTCTCTGCATTGAAGGGGGCACACTGGTCAGTGTTTTTAAGGGGGCACGCTGGTCTCTCTGCTTTGAAAGGGGGCACGCTGGTCTCTCTGCTTTGAAAGGGGGCACGCTGGTCTCTCTGCATTGAAAAGGGGGCACGCTGGTCTCTCTGCATTGAAAAGGGAGCACGCTGGTCTCTCTGCATTGAAAAGGGGGCACGCTGGTCTCTCTGCATTTAAAATTACTAAAGGCCCCCTTCACACTTTTGCGACCTCAAAGTCACGCAATTTGTTTTACAGCGATTTTTGCCGCAAAGCAATGCCTATTACATTTTTCTGTTTTGTCTCATTCTTCTTGATCCTTCTCCTAATGCAGAGGGGGTTGTTCTGTATCTGATAACTGATTAAAGCGGAGTTCCACCCGAAATTTATACTTACCTCCATCTTCTTGCTCCCGGTCACCTGAAAAACAAATGGATAATCGCAATTTTTTTTTTTTTTTTTTACTTTTAGAGAAAATATACTCACCTTACTTCCTTCTTCCTCCCCTCGGCGGCCACGGCGATTCGTCACTTCCTGGCTTTTGCAATGATTCCTGGGAGCTGAACGTCATCGCTCCCAGGAATCATTGCACCGGCCCCGACGTCAGTTCCGGTGCGCGAAGTGACGTCGGGGCCGGTGCAGTGCATCGTGGGACCGAAGAAGAAGGAAGAGGACCGAAGAAGACGCGGAAGAGGATCGCGCTGGCTTCAAGCTGCCCACACCTGAGATGGCAGCGCTGGACAAGACATTTTCAAGGTAAGTATTTCTTCTGAAAGGTAAGTGCAACCCAGGACAGATCAGAGGCTAGCCATTGTGGAATGCACTAGCCCTGACTGTCCCGGGGGTATTTTTATAAAAAAATGTATAAGCAGGGTGGAACTCCGCTTTAAAGACCAGCAGAAATGCCCAGGAAGTTACAAAATCTCTGCAGGATCAACTTTTTTTTTTGCATTCATTAAACAAATAAATATAACAACTTTCTGTATATACAGTATTCCATATTTCCAGACCAAAAGGGAAACAATAGTGGAGGTTGCTTGTTTGGGTTTGTAAAGTATCTGTTTTAAATACACACTGCGGAGAAATCAACGCTTCCACATAGAAAACAGAGGTGGATCTTTGCAGCATGCTGGCAGGGACAGGCTTTTCTACTCGGGTTGTGACTACAGAGTCAAAAACTGACAAAACCAGATTCTTTGCTTTTATGGCAATTTGAGGAGCGGGTTTCTATATAGATTTTTTTTTTTTTTTTTTTACAGTGTTTTTGTATAGTCCAGGTTATTGTTTTATGGGTGGATTATCACTGCAGCAGTGTGAAAATGAATTATGATGATGATGAAAAATATAGCACTGTAGATGACTAGCGTAGGAGTCTAGCGAGGATTTAGAGATTTGCCTCTGGAAGTTTTTTTCGCATAATGCTTTGGTTTACAGGGGTGATTGTATGTATAATTTAATCTTTTCCTGCATGCACCCACCCAGCCTGTGATTAGTTAATGAAGGAGCAGCAGTACTTGGATAAATTAGCTGATCTGCTTTACCCTGCTTTACCCAACTGTTATCAGGTTCCTGACATTTTGACTATTTTACATGTTTTAACCATAGTGGGGGCTAGAGTTCTGCCCTTCCCTCTCCCAGTCTGAGTTCTGCTATGCAGGTGAATACGGCAGGCTGAGTGCAGGACATGTTTTAGGTTAATGTGATAGTAAAAAAGAATTAAACACTGTACAAGCCTAACTGCAGCTATTTTTTTTGCTTTTGATACAGTTTTGGAACAGTTATTTCTGTAACTGACCATTGGAGATGTAATGTCAATACATTGCACATGTACCTGGAATGGGCTTAGGGTAGTGGTTGCTGCAGCCACATCCAGCTGGAGACTGGAAACATCACAGATCAGTGTACATATTTGCCAGCACACCACGGTTCTTCAAATAACGACCAAAGGTTTTGGTAAAGAATGATCACAGTGGAAAAAGTGCAACATTTCAAAGCCACATAGGACCCCTTCATCAGGCCTGTGGCTGACAAGTGGGGTTCTGCGCATTTCCGAAACTTTGCACTTTTTCCACTGTGATTTGATCATTCTTAAAGCAATTGTAAAGTCTTGTTTTTTTTTTTTCCCTAATAAAAATAACAAATCTCTGATACTTAGTGTCGGTTCACACTATGGGGATCCGACAAAGGTCTCTTTCACACGGGCGTTCAGTTTTTTTTGGCCGTTCAGGTCCTTTTTTTTTTTTGCAACGGACACGGATGACACTTGTGTCATCCGGTCCGTATGTCCGTTTTTCATCCCATCCGTTTGCGTATGTATGTCTATGTAAATACGGATGTCAGCGGATGACACCACTGACATCCGTTTTTGCGTCCGTTCCATTTTTTGAACGGAAGAAAAAATAGGGTTCTCTTCCGTTCCAAAAAACTGAACTGAACGGAATTGACGAAAAACGGATGTCAGCAGATGATTAGACGTTATACATTATGTCCGTTTTTCATCCGCAAATGGATGGGATGAAAAACGGACATACGGAACGCCCGTGTGAAAGAGCCCTTAGGGAGCGACCTGTGAAGTCTCGTGCACCGCGACATCGGCGCGACTTGCACGGACTTCATAAAATGAATGTCTATGCAAGTCGCTCCAGGTCGCCCCGAAGTAGTACAGGACCCTTTTTCTAAGTCGGAGCGACTTGTGTTGCTCCTATTAGAACCTTTCCTGTACCACACAATGGACCGCGATGGTGCACGACTTGTCAGGCTGACCAAGTCGCCTGACAAGTCGTACTAGTGTGAACCGGCACTTACCTGCTCTGTTGCAGTGGATTTGCACAGAGCAGCCTGGATCCTCCTGTTCTCTGATCCTGGCCCCTCCCTTTTGTTCAGTGCCCCCACAGCAAGCGGCTTGCTATGGGGGCACCTGAGCCGAGCCATAGCTCCCTGAGTTTATTCAGACACGGAGCCCTGACCCGGCCCCACCCCCCTCTCTCCTGATTGGCTAGCTGACTTTGACAGCAGCGGCAGCCAACAGGAGGGAGAACAGAACGCTGAGACACTCGTGGACATCGCTGGACAGAGATGGGCCTCAGTTAAGTGTTAGGGGGGCAGCAATAAAACATTGTCTGAAGCCTTTACTAAGAACAGGTTGCAAAATGAAATCTCCCCAACATGTACACAAACAACAATAAAAATCATGCAGAAGTTCTTACACTTCCCTGCCATATCCAAAATAAAACATTTATCTGAGGTGTACAGTTTTTCTGTGCAGAGTATAGCTTAAAGCAAACCTGTGCTCTGCCCAGTGAAGGTCAAAGCAACAAGTCCCCTTTAACCACTCCAGCTCTGGAAGGTTTTACCCCCTTAATGACCAGGCCATTTTTTGCAATTCGGCACTTTAACGAAAAATTGCGTGGTCGTGCGACGCTGTACCCAAACACAATTGATGTCCTTTTCCCCCACAAATAAAGCTTTCTTTTGGTAGTATTTGATCACCTCTGCGGTTTTTAGATTTTGCGCTATAAACAAAAAAGAGCGACAATTTTGAAAAAACACCATATTTTTTACTTTCTGCTAAAAAAACATTCCCAATAAAAAAATTTAAAAAATCTAATTTTTTTATCAGTTTTGCTACATTATTTTTGGTAAAATCCCAAAAAGCGTATTTTAATAGGTTTGCGCAAAAGTTATAGCATTTACAAACTACGGGATCGATTTTTGGAATTTTTATTTATTTTTTTTGTTTTATTAGTAATGGCGGCGATCAGCGATTTTTAGCGGGACTGTGACATTGTGGCGGGCAGATCAGACCCCAACTGACATATTTGACACTTTTTGGGGACCAGTGACATTAATACAGTAATCAGTGCTAAATATTATGCACTGTTACTGTATAAATGACACGGGCAGGGAAGGGGTTAACACGGGGGGGGGGATCAAAGGGGTTAATGTGTGCCTAAATATGCTTACTAACTGTGTGGGGGAATAGATCTGTGACAGACACAGAGAGCTCGCAGTTTCAGCTTAGCTGAAACTCCTGATCTCTCCCTGCCTTTCTGACAGAAGATCCGCCTACTTTGTTTACATAAGCAAGCGGGTCTTCTGTCAGTTTATCTGACGATCATGGGAAGCCGGCGGCAAACAGCTGGAGCGTGCGCGCCGCCGAGACCTCGTGCACAAAATCACGTAGCGCTATGTGATTTTGCGCAGCCGAGCCGCCCTGTCGCAGTAATACTACAGTGGGCGGTCGGCAAGAGGTTAATGATCCTTCTACAGCAGCACATATTCCAGTTTCATTCTTTCTCTATTCAGCTGTTATGTGCAAAAAAAATATACCCAATATGTCTGGGTAGAAAGGAGCATGTGACTATACTGTGGTTTGTGATTGGCCCAGCGCTGTGGGCAGGGAGAATGTGCTCAACTAGAGTGTTTTGGAGCTTACATAGGCCCTCCTTCCTCGTTCCCATAGTGATCGGGGAGTGATAGAAAGGTGGGGAGTATGTGCTGCTGGGTAGGGAGGCAATACCATCTCCATACCATTGTCAAACACGCAGTGCCTTGAAAAAGTATTCATACCCATTTAAAATATTCAACATTTTGTCATGTTACAACCAAAACTGTAAATTTATTTTATGTGATAGACCAACACATAGTGGCACATAATTGTGAAGTGGAAGGGAAATGATAAATGGTTTTCAATTTTTTTTACAAATAAATATGTGAAAAGTGAAGCGTGCATTTGTATTCAGCCCCCCTGGGTAAATACTTTGTAGAACCACCTTTTTCTGCAATTACAGCTGCAAGTCTTTTTGGGGATGTCTCTACCAGCTTTGCACATCTGGAGAGTGAAATTGTTGCCCATTCTTCTTTGCAAAATAGCTCAAGCTCTGTCAGATTGGATGAAGAGCGTCTGTGAACAGCAATTTTCAAGTCTTACAGATTCTCAATTGGATTTAGGTCTGGACTTTGACTGGGCCATTCTAACACATGAATATGCTTTGATCCAAACCATTCCATTGTAGCTCTGGCTGTATGTTTAGGGTCATTGTCCTGCTGGAAGGTGAACCTCCGCCCCAGATCCAAGTCTTTTTCAGACTCTTAACAGGTTTTCTTCTAAGATTGCCCTATATTTGGCTCCATCCATCTTCCCATCAACTCTGAACAGCTTCCCAATCCCTGCTAAAGAAAAGCATCCCCTCAACATGATGCTGCCACCACCATGTTTCACGGTGGGGGTGGTGTGTTCAGGGTGATGCACAGTGTTAGTTTTCCGCCACACATAGCATTTGACTTATAGGCCAAAAAGTTCAATTTTGGTCTCCTCTGACCAGAGCACCTTCTTCCACATGTTTGCTGTGTCCCCCACATGGCTTCTCGCAAACTGCAAACGTGACTTCTTATGGCTTTTTTTCAACAATGGCTTTCGTCTTGCCACTCTTCCATTAAGGCCAGATTTGTGGAGTGCACGACTAATAGTTGTCCTGTGGACAGATTCTCCCACCTGAGCTGTGGCTCAACGTAATGTCTTCAGAAGACGTCCTCAGCTTCTGAAGATGTTGCGTTGATGACGAAACGCGTCAAGCTGGGATGCGTGTTGCGACGTACTTTGATGTAGGTGGAACGCACGCCACCACTCGATTGGTCTGGCTTACACTGCTCCCACTGTACAGTGTGGAAGTCTGCATGGGAGAGAGTTTTTTTTAATGTTTTATACATGGGCTCTAAATAAAATCTGCCATACAATTGTACGCTATGTGGAGTCCGCTCTCCGTTTTTGTTTCCCATCTCCCATATTCATTTTACAATTCTCATCCACTGTGAGGATCGAAGGACCGACCAGAAATCACATCCTGGTCAAGGAGACCACTAAAGCTTCCTTTGATCCTATTGCCATATGGTAAGGAGGATCAACCCTGTCTGGTGTGTGGGGATTTTTACACTCACTGTCCACGCAGGGTGTCACGTTTTCGTTAATAAAAGTATTCACTTTTTGGGATGCACTGACCTATCACAGCAGGAGGAGCGAGTGGTTCCGCTTGAAGGATACAGAGGACTTTTTATTGGTACTGTTTTTCACTGGATATCAGTGTGCCTTGGGTTTAGGCACAAATACGATTTATATCTTCTTCTGTTTCACTAGTATATGTATAAGTATTTACATGTGTTATATTGATGCTGTTATTTGCTTAATTTGGGTGGGTTTAATTGCTTTCTGTACGCTTTGTAGAGCAAACGCTGTTGCGTGCATAGAGTTATTACTCCTGCGGATTTTGTAACTTTTCTAAAAAGACTGGTTGCTTTAATAGAACACATTAGCTAACACACAGACAAATTAAGTTGTGCTATTATTGTGAAAGAACCGAGTAATTGATTCCTGTCATTTCTCAGGAGCATTGGGAATGGATTTATATAGTAACAATGACAGGAAAATATTCCCTTTTGGGATTGTTGAAAGAGAATGGAAGATAATGATGGATCAAATGCATCTCCAAGCTGATACTTTTATATATCTCCGCTGCCTTTTATAAATCTTTATTCTCCACTTTTGCATTCTTCTAGTACAGAATGAACCATGCTTTCTTGGCATTTGGGAACAACTGTTTACTTAGAATGTCATTTGACATGAAATATTTACTGTGCTTCACTGTATGTACTCCCCAAGTAATGCTGGATTGGCAAATTGCTGTTGCTCTATGAGTGTTGAGGAACCTGATATTATCTTCGAGCTTTGCATTTAGCCCCTTTCAAGTAATGCTAAGTCGCTACAGCTGATAAACGTCACTAAGAAATAGAATGTATCAGTTTGAACTGAAAGAGTATTTTTAATCTGGTGTTCTTTTTTGCTTAGTTCTAGTATCATGGCCCATTCTCGCTTTACTTTTGAAAGACATGAATCATAAAAGACATATGGTTTTCAAATAACATTTTTTGATCACTCCGTCATGCCCTGGGTTAAGGAAAGTCCATGTTTTTTCTACAACATAGCAAAGCTTTTGTCAATGCAGCACCTAAAGCCCAACTCCAGCTAGATAAGAAAAAAAAAAAGCATCCTGTACCTCACACTTCAAAGGTTTAATTGCTTGTTTAGGTCTAGGGAAACCATAATGAGATATTTACTAGCTAGATCCTCCGCTCCTTCCCACAGCTAGACCAGTCCCTGCACCCCCTCACTCTACTGTCTAGGGTCCTGACATTATCAAGATGAGAGGAGGGTCCATAGCCCTGCACTGGACGCGATGACGTCGAGGGATAGACCACCATGTGATCATGAGGGAGTACCGCCTGCTGGAGGAGCGGAGGATTAGGTAAAAAAAATTTGTTTCTCCTCTCCCTTAGACAAAACGGCTATTAAGCCTTGCAGTGCAACCACAGCCCCACTCCTAGGGATGATTTTTTATTTGCCTAGAGTTGGGCTTTAACTCCGTTATGAATTTATTTTAAATCATCCATAAATTTTATTTGAAAGGGAACCTTGATATTTTCTTTTTTAATTAATCTTTATTAGCAAAAAGGCAGTTTCCATTGTACAAGTTATACATACAGTCATTCAACAGGAGCAGTAGACAAGACATCATAGGTTACTGACTCTGAACCTAAAGAAAACGTGAAACACAAAAAGAATGGATTCTGATTCGGAAACAATAAAAAGAAACAAATGTCTGAGAAGCTACTATGACCAGTGTATATTTCTTGCAGGTGAGTGGTGGAAAGGTAGAAGAGAGTAGGTAAAAGGTACAGGAATAATAGAAAGGTGGGGATAGAGGAGGGGGAAAGAAGGAGGGATATTGGGTGTCTGGTCTTGGCTTGATTTTAAAAAGGGGGAAAAAAAGTACTATCCTAAAAAAATTGCAAATGTTCTGCTTGGCCTACCAAGTTTGGGAGGTTTTAGAAGCCATGATTTCTTGATAGGGGAGAGTGGTTTTGGAAACAACCCAACATGCCCAAATTATAGCGAAGTGTTTCATAGAAGAAATGGTCTGCTGTTTCCAATAAAAATAGGTATTAGTGATTTAGCTGCATTTAATAAATGAGGTGTGATTTGATCTTTTAGAGTGGCCTGTGGGTTTATTTGAACAGGGAAATAGAATGGCCCAGGGGTCACTAGGTACTGGGCTTGGCGTCAGGATGTTGCTGTACCTATACTATCCAATCATAGTCTGGAGCAGTTTTTACCAAGCTGTAATACTTTATTTGTAGTAGAGAAATAGAGGTTGGAACCTGAATGTGCTCTCTGGCAGGGATGTCTGGATTAATACACTAGCAGCATTGCACATTTTTTGGCCATTGAGACAGTTCACACACCCTGGTAATTCACCTGTGTGCCAACAGTTTAAAGCAGGGGTCCTCAAACTACGGCCCGCCAGGGACCTGAACACAGCCCGCTGGCCAGGATCGGCATAGGGCTGACTGTCGGTCACTCACTGAAGCTGTAAAATATGCTTCAGAAAAGGGTGGACCCGGGGCGCAGAGCACTGCGCCCTAGCCAACCCATTTGTGTGACAATAGCGAATGAAAATCACATGGATCCTCCTCCTGGCCAGTCAGATTGCCCAAAAGGAAAACCCATGCCATTGGCCAAGGAGGAGGCGGGAGGACTCGAGGAGACACGGGGGACTGAGGAGAAGCCGCCCGCCACTGCAGGCAAGTGCACTGGTCTCTCTGGCAGTCTCTGCTTTTCAAACTATTGTCCGGCCCCCAACAGTGTCTGAGGGACCGTGAACTGGCCCCCTGTTTAAAAAGTTTGAGGACCCCTGGTTTAAAGTGTCTATGAAGTGTCTATGAAGGAGAAGCTGTGAAATTCAGCCGGTGCATCTTTTACTGTTGTTGGCCAAGGTGAGCCTGACAGTTTCATAGTCATATGTGTATCAGGTAGCAAGCAGCCAATGAACAGCTGTCTAATTGCACTTGTACAGTAAATGGTAACAGAGGCATTTAATCTGTAGATGAATCTGCCCATAGGACTTCCCAGGGTGCTGAAACTGCACCTAAAACAAGCCCTCATTTATCTCTGTAGCAATAAATATTGTGGATAATTCTTCTTCAAAACAGGCTGACAAGTTCACAACAGAGTTGCTGAAATCTTCATTATTTACTATATTGGTAGAATCTGGGCAGCTTTCTAATATAAAGACACAGCAGATGTTTCTAAGCTGACTTTTTATCTTTTTTTGTGATCTTTAAGGGGCTTTAGGAAGGAATTGCTGAGCATTCCAATCACCTAGAGAGGCCAAGGATTGCTAGTCTTAAAGCTTGTTTACTGCTTGTTCAGAATATGTAATCATTTTACTGTCCGTAGTCTGAGCACATGTGCCCTTTAACAGCACTGGAGGCCAAAGATTGGACTATGCTGTGTGGCAGTGAAATGCCCCGCCAGGGTGATGTTGTCCCAGGATTCTCAACCAGGTGGGTTGAATATCTCCAGGGGGTTTGCTTATGTAGCAGTATTTCCAGGTCTTGTGCCTGATGTGGGTCTGCCATCGTTATCGGTAACACTTCCAACACATTTTGAGTTGTAAACCCAGGTGTGAGAACTGAGACAATGACCATTCCGGCATCTTTGGTTTGTTTTGTTTATTGTATTTTGGGGATGGGAGAAGGGAATGAGTGGGATACTCCTCTGGCTCAACTAGGTTTGACTGGTACACTATACAGAAAAATGCCTGTTAGCGCTGTCTTGATGCCAGCTGAATGCCAGCCAATGCTTCCTGGCGTTTACAGTTACTGTGAAAATGAACTTCGACTTTAACTTGACTGTTAACTCAGAAGATCGGACTGTAGAACACTTGACTCCTGACACTGCTTTAGCTCAAAAGTCACTGAACAGCTCCCTCCAGCCCTGCAGTGACTGAGGTAGCTCCTTGTAAATACTTGTGCTGCTGCAACTCTTAACTTTTGTACACTTCACACTGTACACTGACTCTTCAGGGCCCAACTACAGGCGCCCCCTTTAACACTTCAGGGTCCTCTACCTAGGTACCCCCTCTAACACTTCAGGGTCCTCTACCTAGGTACCCCCTCTAATACTTCAGGGTTCTCTGACCAGGCACCCACTTTAACAGCTAGCTGACTTCTGGATCCCTAGAACCTTCTCCGGAGTGGTCCCCTCTGACTCTAGGCAGACCCCCAAGGGCAGTCCACAGTTCTCACGACCTTGGAAGGCTTTCCTGGAACTGGACCCCTCTCTCTCTCCGCTGGTTCTCGGCACACTGGATCCTCTCTGCAGCTCAGCACTCTCTGGATTCTCAGGCGGCCACCCGAGACACCCGATCCTTCTGACAGGAGGAGAGACAGCCGTACTCTCCCTTCCTGGGACTCTGCTTCCTGCCAAAGACGCTGAATCATGCACTCCCTTCAAACTTAAACCCACTCCCAGAATCCTCTGCGGCAGAATCTGCCTTCTGGGGTAGATAGAGGCCTGAATGTGTCTCTGATTGGGGTTCCTCCACTGCCCAATGAGAATCCTCTCATAGAGCAAATGGGGAGACTCCCCTCTCAGCAGACACACCTGGGAACCATGACAACCTACTGAAAATCATGGCCCTGCTGTTACAGACAAGGCCCACTATACTTTTACCTAGCACCTACCTGTAGGGTGCTACACTTAATTAGGAGGAAACTGGCTTTTCACTTACTTTTGTTTAGAAAAATCAGTTTTGGGACCTGGAGCCCAGAGATTTCTAAGAGATTTGGGTGGGATGAAATCTCCAGTCCTCGGTCCAGATTTTGTAAACAGTCAGCACAGCATGTTTTTTTTTTAGAGACCTGACCATGGTTCTGGACTCCATCCCTGGCAGACAAAGAAGATCTTTTCCCAATACTACCTGGATCACAAACCTGTTTAAACAGAATAAAAAATGTTTTTGGTATTAAAAACATTTGAAAATCTATGTATTTCATCTGTGCATTTGATATATTTAAATGCCCCCAATTATATTTAAATGCCCCCGATATACAATGCCTATTTCAGAATTCCAGCTCATTTACATTTTGGAAGAAAAAATACAACTGGAGACTGGACTACTAATACACAATGTAATATTTTACTTTCAGACATCTCATATTGTGACCGGCTACATCAGGACACCCCATTTTTGAAGAGCAACAGGCAACTGACTGAGCGGATTGTGGACAGGATTATTTTGCAGCTTAATCGTGTCTATCCTCAGGTTCTGTCAAACAAGGAAGCTGAAAAGGTACTATTACCCCTTTTTATCAGTTGTCTTTTTTCACACAGAGATATTGTTCTCTAAATAAACCCAAACTTTTTAAATTATTGCAATGCATTCTAAGCATCAACACAAAACATGTGCAAAGGTTTTCTTCAGAAAGCAGTCACAGCCTGAGTAGAAAAGCCTATCCCTGCTAGCATGCTGCAGAGCTGGACCTTTGTTCTCTACGTGAAAGCATTGATCTCTCTGCAGAGGTGTGACACAGCCACTGCTAAAATAGACCTAGAGCTCTCCAATTTGCAGGGAGCACAAGATTTTCTAATTGCAAGGGAGAGCTGTAGGTCTGACTCAGCAGGGAAAGTGTCAGACCTCTGCAGAGAGACCACTGCTAACGCAAAAAAAGTGCTTCTCTGCAGCATGCTGGCAATCTTTCTAATAAAAACAACCTTTCACTTGGGCGATCAGATCAGTTCTCCATGTCAGTTTTTCAGGCGGACCTAATTGGAAGATCCATTCATCCCTATGGACAGGCTTGTGTCCATTTTACACTAGCCTACCTCCTGAGTCCGATCAGGTCCGCTAAAGAAACTTGAAGTGGATCCATCCTTTCTTGATTTGGCGGAATGGTCCAGAGGGCAGTCTGGTATAAACAGACAGAGAAACCTGTTTACTCTCAGCCGCCCATAGAGCAGAGCGGGCTCTGTCTATGTCGGCTCTGCAGAAACTGAGCACTCACACATGTGTTGTCTGCTCGCTCTGCTCCAATCAGCAGGGGTTCTGTGAGCTGATCCCCCCCCCCCCCGCGCTGATCGGAACGGAATCCATCTCGTATGAAAGGGTCCTTGGACTTTGTACACCTTTTTGTTTTGATGCGCCTGGAGTCTAGTTTATTTAAAAGGAAACTTCACTTAGGCATTAAAGAAAAATTCCGGGTATATATATATTTTATATACAATTACACTGGTCCAGCTTGGATCAAAGTAACTATGTATATACCATACCTGGTCGATGCCCCTGAAAGGCTGGAAATCCCTGAAGTTGACACTGCTGCTCCAGTGATCTCCACTTGTTTTTGGGTCCCACCCCAAGCATCTGGCCTGATGCATTGTAAACACAGGAGGTTGGCACAGACACCATTCAGGGAATTCTTTGCATTATCTTATAGAATGCAAAGCATTCTCTAATTCGAGGAGGTGGAGAGGTAGGACAGTGGCATCACACGTCTCACCTCGGCCAATCAGTGAGTGGGTCTACTTCAGTGATTTCCATCTTCAAGGGGCATCAGCCAGCTATGGTATATATACATTGTTACATTGGTCCAAGCTGGATATCTATACCTGGAATTACATTGTTACATTGGTCCAAGCTGGATATCTATACCTGGAATTACATTGTTACATTGGTCCAAGCTGGATATCTATACCTGGAATTACATTGTTACATTGGTCCAAGCTGGATATCTATACCTGGAATTCTTATTTAGTGCCGGTTATCACTTATGCGATGCGGGAAGGCTGCCTGTTCCCGCATCGCAAACGCACCCCTGGCAGTTCACACTGCCATATGCGATAAGCTGGGGGTGTCAATGAAATGTTAACGACACCCCCAGTTTGATCGCATATCGCAGTGCGATCTTTACAGTTCGCACAGGATCGGATTGCACAAGTGTGAACCACTGTGCGATCCGATCCTGATGCGGCTGAAAAAAAATAGTCATGTGCGTGTTTGCCGCGGGTGCAGTGCGAATTTAGCCATACAAAGTGTATGGCTGAATTCGCACCGCACAGCCGATCGCATGTAATGAAGGAGCGGTGCACTCCGATATTACATGCGATCGCCGCAGCCGCAAGAATGTGAACCGGCACTCAAAGCCATTGTCACTTAAAAAAACAAAAAGTTGCTGTGCAGGCACTTAGAGACACATAGGGGGTTATTTACTAAAACTGGAGTGTGAAAGATCTGGTGCAGGTCTGCATAGAAACCAAATCGCTTCCAGGTTTTATTGCCAAATCCTAAATGAACAACAACACAAGCTGATTGGCTACCATGTACAGCTTCACCAGATTCTGAGTGGTCCAATTTTAGTAAATCAATTCCATACTGTACCTGCAGCAGCTTTCAGGACCTCAACACTCAATCTCAGACCAGTATGGAGGAGCTGAATTTGCGGTAATTGTAGTAATGAAAGTTGGCACTTTTGAGGCTTTTCTCTCCCCCATGAGTTGGAAGGAGCTTCACTGAGATATGGGCACATGCCAGTATGGAAATTGTGAAGAAGTGAACATTGAAAAGCTTTAAAGCAGGAACATACACTTGGGAGTCTTGCTGCTTGCAATCAGCTTTTGATCACATGCTTTTCTTGGTAGCAACAGAAAAAAAAATAGTGTGAAAATTTAAAAAAGAGTAGAACTGAGATGACTTCGGTCTTCTCCACTATTTTTGACCTTCGAGGCTAGGTTCACAATAGCTTGTGTGGTTAACACTCAATGCTTTACGGCGCAGGCTAGTTCCAGTGTTGGTTCTGGCAGGAAGCTGTGCGATATGCGCATTGCTTATGTGTTATTTTTTTTTTGTGTTTTTTTTAATATATATTTTATTTGAAGTGTCAAATAGTGACACTTCGGGGTTAATGTACTAAAACTGGAGAGTGCAAAATCTGGTGCAGCTCTGGATAGAAACCAGTCAGCTTCCAGTTTTTATTTTTATTTAAATTTTTTTTTTTGTCAAAGCTTAATTTATACAAAATGTTGGAAGCTGATTGGCTACCATGCACAGCTGCCCCAGATTTTGCAGTCTTCAGTTTTAGTAAATCAACCCCTTCAGGTCACTGCACAGCAGTGCTGTCCTGTGCAGTGGGAAAAAATGCAGACACACAGCCCACATCATACCAGTGTTATGGTGTGAATAGGGCACATAGAAAACCATTGTTTTCTATGTGCTCTAGCAGTGCTATAGTGGTGACCTCTCTGCATTTATTTGCAGGTCAATGCATATCGCATGAACAAGCCGTTAGGTGTTAGGAACCAGGAACCAGTTGTGGTTGCAAGCTTCCAAACTGTCACAGACTTGTGAAGTTTATGACCAGCTTTGCAGTCAAGAGGTGCCCTCAATCCCCTGCCCAGGCTCAACCACTAACATGCCAAGCGTGAAGAATGCTTTAGTCCTACATCAGTGCGCTTTTAGGTGTGTCTACAAGTTAAAGTGGTTGTTAAGCCACTATGTGATCTTTACATCATCCCCTCAAACTGTATCCTAGTGCCTGTGATTTATTTAAAAAAAAAACAGATTTCTACCTGTTTTCACAGCTCATTAGCGATCACGTGACTCCCGTCTCTCTCCTTTTCCTGTCTGACATCCAGGGAGCGGGGCCAATAACTTCCTCTGACGTCAGCTGGGGAGGTGGGGAGGAAAGGAGGAGAGAGCCGGGAGTCACGTGACAGCTGAGCGGCGCTGTGAAAACAGGTAGAAATCGGCTTTTCTTTTAATAAAGCACAGGCACTAGGATACAGTTTGTAATCTAACAGAGGGGATGATGTAAAGATCACATAATTTTGTAGTAGCTGGGAGGAGAGCAGAGCAGTGCTAGTAAACTGACAGGCAGGGAGCGGAAGGGAGGGGGGAGGAGGACGGGAGGAGAGCTGCAGATAGCTGCAGATGATGGAGAGACACATACGCTGACCACGGTATCAGGGCTCAGCAGCCATGATACACCGTGGTCAGTCTACAGGGGGGAGGGTAGAAACTGGCAGGATCAGCCAGGTATTTTAGGTGATACGGAGGGCCAAATTACACAGCACAAGCACTGTGCTGTATAACATACTTCAATGGAACAGGATCTGTTTTTTTTTATTAGGGTAACTTTAAGCTGGGCATACACGGTAACTTTTTGTCTTGTTCAGCCAAGGGGGCTGAACAAAAAAAATTTGCACATTTTTCCATTGACACAAATGAGGTTAATGGAGGTGAAATTTGGCTGGATCGGCCAAGTTTTGATCAGTGTAAGGCCAGTTTTATGAATTACAACATTGCCTGCTTACTTTGTCTACCTAAACATTCATGTATTATCACCTAGAGTGATATTTAGCCCAATGTGCTTTAAAAACTACAGTATATGAGCAGTGCAATAATGCTAAGTTTAATAAACATCTTTTCAAGCCTTAGAAAACTATAAGGTGTCATCAATGCCTAAAAAGTAAAGGGCTAGTATGTCTATGAATACCTGTCTGGCAAGTCTAATTTTTCCTATTTACAGTTCAGAAGTTTGAAACTTCCTCTGCGTACCCGGCTGGTTGACCTGTTGAAGCATCTCCAGAAAAAAGGGGAACGAGAATGTCAGGAGTTCTACAGAGCTGTACAGAACAATGCAGACCATGTTTATGCCTCGTTGCCAAGTAGAAACAGCCTGAGTAAGTTTTACGGGATTTCTCTGTGTATAAGCTGACCTATGATAAGTTGTTCTGGGTCTTTGTAAAAAAGAAAAGGAAGAGTGAAAGAAGGGTTAGGCCCCTTTCACACAGGCGGACCGTTCAGATCCGCCTGTCAGTTTTTTTGGCGGATCTGAACGGTCCCCCCATGCATTCCTATGGGGCATCGGATGTCAGCGGAGACATGTCCGCTGACATCCGACCCGATCCGATCTGTCAAATCTGGACGGATGGAAACCCTATTTTCCATCCGTCCAGCGGATCCGATCGGATGGGATCGGGTGAGAACGGACTGACGGTCCGTTGACATCCGATTTCCCCCATAGAGATGCATGGGGAACTGTCAGCTGTTTCTCCGCACACAGCACGGAGACACAGCTGTCCTCCTGCTGCTCAGCGGGGGATCGGCGGCTCGATCCCCCGCTGAGAAAAACGGACTCCGTCCAGCGGACGGAGTGTGTGAAAGAGCCCTTAATCGAAAGCTGAGTTTACATGCGTAAACGTGGATTTAGTAGGTTAAATGAAAAGTAAACTAACTTTTTATTACCTCCTACTGAACAGAACTATCACTGCCCTCCTCCTACTGAACAGAACTATCACTGCCCTCCTCCTACTGAACAGAGCTATCACTGCCCTCCTCCTACTGAACAGAGCTATCACTGCCCTCCTCCTACTGAACAGAACTATCACTGCCCTCCTCCTACTGAACAGAGCTATCACTGCCCTCCTCCTACTGAACAGAGCTATCACTGCCCTCCTCCTACTGAACAGAACTATCACTGCCCTCCTCCTATTGAACAGAACTATCACTGCCCTCCTCCTACTGAACAGAACTATCACTGCCCTCCTCCTACTGTGGAACAGAGCCATCACTGCCTTCCTCCTGCCTGTAGAACATTGACAGTATCATTGTTGCAGGATGCTCCTCTCAGGCACAGCTCGAGACAGTGTTCCTAGCCACTATCCCTTGGGTGGGGCTATAGTGCTGCTTTTTAGCCATAAAAATGTTTTTGCTTATAGCATGTCAGGAAGTTTAATAGATGTATAAAGTTTTTGATAGCTCTGCTTTCTCAAGTACTTTTTACATTTTACAGATACCTCAGATCCTGTAGAAATCTCTCCAGACCAGGAGAAAATTATCCTGAATGACAGAGGTTAGTAATTAGAAAAAAAAAATAATAATTTTATGTTTGTATGAATGCGTGTGTCAGACACAGATGGTAGCTTTTTAACACAGTCTATGGAGGGATTACTAGTTCCATTTACTTTTCTGAACCAAATTACCAAAAATTGCCTCACTTCAAGTGTAAAACAAAGAAACAAAGTCATACCTACTTCAGAAACAGACTAAACAACTTACAGTCTAATAGGTGGTTCCCCCAAGTTCACAAATCTATAGCACCACCCCTTCCTGTGAGGCTTCCTAGTCCACCTATAATGAGGCAGGTATCCTAGCAAGTAGATTTATGGACTAGGGTAGCCATGCTGCAGACCCACCAAATCTGTTCCACAACCCGGACCCCAGACCCAACATAGGAAGTACTGTAGGTAGTATTCTTAAAAATGTTCCTTCCTTCCTCCTCCTACCTATCTTGCCTAACCTGTATAAAAAAGATCTGTGTACCTATTTTTAATACGTTCCAGTCTAGTCATGTGATCCAGCAGCTCCGGCTCCCCCTATGTCAGTGAGCGGCTGCTGCAGGGGAGAGGAGGGAGCGCCGGGAACTCCTGTGCCATGCAAGTCTATTGGCCCCCGAATTCACAGCTGTGATCAAGTGCTCCCTTACAGAGTTGCAGGATCACGGGACCGGAGTGGATTGAAAATGAGTAAGTACACAGATGTTCTTTATTCAGGTTAGGCAGGAGGGTGGAGGGGGGGACATTTTTAGGAACAGTTAAAGAGTTTTCCTTAGAACTATAAGGATACTGACTGATTTTCCTCACCAGGCTTCCCTGGAGCCTACAACTGCCCCAGCCCAAATTCTAGGCGATAAATATCTCTCTTCCACTACATTTCTTGGAATGTCCTGGACATCTTGTTTCCCCATTTAGTCACAATAAATATATATATGCAATAGGATATATTGCTGCACTAACTAAAATTCAAAACATCAATATAATAACATCAAATATAAAATCTTTGGAAAAGCAGCCACACAGAATCTGGAATAAAAACAAATCAAAGATAAAAATAAAAAACAATGTAGCGCTAATCCTCAGAAAAAACTGTCAAAAAGACTGAACATGAACAGTCCATAGAAAGTCCCAAATGATCAGATGAGTAATAATTCAGGTCCGTGATACCACCACCAAACACCCAGTTCACACTGTCCCTTACCGGATGGAGTTGATCCCTATGACAGAGATCTCAAATAGCCAAACAGATTCTGTGATGGCCCAGGATGGTACTCCTCCTATCCAGCAATATCCAGGCAGGTATTCAAACATGGGTATGAAATAAGAAAGCAGGGCAGCATCATAGCGCAGACCATAAAATGTATTTTCTCAAAAATCAAAGGGATTAAAAACACTTACAAACATGAAGTAAAATCGAGCACATCAGTCAAGAAGCAATTCACTCCAGCATGTTCCGCTTATTCCCGCAGCATACCACCGAAAAGATGGCTGCCGCGTCTCCTTTGTGAGGATTAGTGCTACATTGTTTTTTATAAATATATATGTGTCTAAACTACATAAATAGGTTAAATAGACAATAAACATTTATTTTTTACGTTAACAGTTAAACTACATTTGTTTTTAAAGCAAAACTTCCCACAAATGGGAAAAAAAAACATAATCAAATGTGCCTTATTTACTTTATAGGGGTAAACATACTTTTATCAAACTTTTGACTGATCATTGATTAAGTACAATAAAATGAATAATACCCAATACTCTAAGACCATTTGCACTATTTCTAAAGTGAAGGCTGATTGCTGCGTCTAGATAAGTGTGCGGCCTTGTTTTTTAGAGTTTATCGTTCTGCTTTGGCACTTGTCAAAAGTGATTGGAAATTGCAAGAGGTGAAGGTAAATCAAGTGAATTCCCATTACTTTGGTGAGATTTCCTGTTTGATCCCCAGGACAGGAAGTGAAGGGAAATCTCCCCGACTTTACACCGGCCACAAAAATAGCCTAATAGGAGTTTTACCATAGCAAAAAAAAAAAAAATATATATATATATATATATATATATATACTAAGTGGTTGCCTATTAACAACACACAATTTTGTCCGGCACCCCTCCTGTTGAGGATTTACCTCTTATTGCCTTACCAATGTGTTCCTATATTTGTGCGGTTTGTTTGACTTGTTCCTTACATCCACCTCTAATTTCAGCTGTTGGGCCTCCTGCCCTCACTGCTACTGCCTCTTCTTTGTTTTTTTTTTTTGTAAATTACATTTTTATTGAGGAGAAAAGGCATACAGAATCAACAGGAGCAATAAAATACGCCCAAACATCAATGAGTGAGTACAGAAAGAACTGAACAGAAAAAATAAACCATGTGGACATAAGAACATGCAGTTAAGGATAATACATATGATATCAGTAGAAAGCTGTAGGATGCCAGTCCCTCGGGGAGATCTCTATCATATGGCCGTTATAAAGGAGCGGAGAGGAGCAACCCAGGAGGCCGGCCACCCCAACAGGCATCAAGAAGCAACAATTGTACGTATGCCCGGGGGAAGCGGGAGAAATTTTTATCCCAGAAGATGGGTATACCTACCAAAGGAAAAGATTAGAAGGAACATTGCAAGAAGAAAGAAGGCTGGATGGGGGGGAGAAGGGAGAGAAAGAGGCATAAAAAAAAGGGGGGGAGGGGGTTGGGGGGGGAGGCCACCCACGCTATCCGAGACAATCTAGGTGACTAGATCCTTGTATGCTGCGGAATAGCTGTACTTGTGCCAGTATAGAACCATCGTTTGAAGAACTTCTCACTTGAACCCCATTCGGCAGCTATCAGGTCCACCATTTTGTTGATAAAAGCTACTTTACGTAGCCGCATTGCTACCGTGGGAGGCTGGGACTGCTTCCAGAGAAGAGGAATACATTTCTTGGCCACCGTAAACAGAAGCGGCAAGATCGACTTCCGGTAGGACGCTCTCGGAAAACTATTGTGGTGGGGTAGGAAGAGACCAGGGCTCAGAGTAAGGGTATGATCCGTGAATTTTGGGTTATGCAAAGTACTTCTGCCCAGAAAGGTTGCATCTTCTTTGGTTTTATAAGACTCATCGTCTTTGTTATTGGATTTGAGTTGTTTAGTATTTTTAAATCATCGGTGCCTTTCTTGGCCCCCTTTTTTTATGTACACTGATGGGTTGCTGCAGGAAGGGGTTTTCGAGGGTAGGAGACCCACAGATAGGACGTGACCCTACCCGTCTGCAAGTTACTTTGATAAATTGCCAAGCTTCTGTGAGGTTTAACACTACTCTGGGATTTTCCAAGCCTTTTCTTCTGCATGTGTAGAGTCAACAATGCCTTATCCTGCCACATTTATAAGCAGGCCACAGAGGAGTACTGTTCTTTCGGCTCATTTAACCTCCACTCACTTAGGGCTTCTTGGTCGTACGCTATTGTTCTTGTTTTTTCTTCTTTTGGCCGGAGAGTTTTTATTTTATAGTACTCTCCTCTGTCCTGTGGACGCTTGAGAACCCCTGGTTTGCCAATTTATTTATTTTTTTTGGCGAGTTATTGTACGGAAATGGTTGGTAATACGGTGTTTTATTGTTTAACTTATTCCCCTTTTTTTTTCCCCCTTTTTATCCCTTTTACTTTCCTATTTCCTTTTCTTATGGTGCTCAAGCCTGGTCGCCTGTTCGTTTTGGCCCTTCAACCTATGTGCGCAGGCACTTCTCTGAGGACCATGGGATACTTTCCCCATAGCCTATCTCCGTAATTTGTTTCACCACTTTTCGTTCAGCCAGCTGTTTGCTTTGCCTCCCTATTCTACATCAATCATGATTGACATACTATACTGTCTTTAAATGTGAAAGGCCTCAACTCCAACATCAAACGTAGTTTGGCTCTGCGTGAGTTTTGGTGTTCGGAAACAGACATTCTTTTTGTCCAAGACACCAATCTCAATAAATCTGGATTGCTGGCTTTTGCCTTGAACTCCTTCCCTCAAATCTATTTGGCCTCCAATGAAAGGAAAAAAGCAGGCATTGCTATCCTTTTTAAACAGGGCTCTCTGTTTCAATTCTCTTCTCTGTATGCCAAATCACTCGGTCACTATCCTATTATCAGGGGCACCTCGCCTCACATCATTTTGTGTAACATTTATGCTCCCAACGTTAATAAATATACCTTTTTGGCTGTGGTTCATAAACACCTGTTTAAAATGAATCTTCGATTTTTGGTTATTGGAGGAGATTTAAACGCCCCCCTACACTTTCTACTTTGATAAAGACACACTACAAAAGAACAATTCGGTTTGCGCCCGGGACAAGCAATCTATACTTTTTTGTCAGCTTATGCTTAATTTGATGCCTGGTGTACCACGCACCCATTGGGAAAAATGATTTTTTTCTATTTACATCCGCATAAATCTTACTCTTGAATGGATCATTTCTTTGTAAATGCCCATACCCTGAGAATAACTCCTAAATCTTGCCATTGGCTTTTAAATTAGTTTAGTTTGAAGCAAGAGCCCTAGAAAGTGGAACTGGAGGCTTCACTTAAGCAGTATTTTGTGGAAAATGCCTCACTGAATATTTCCCCTTCCTCTTTGTGGGCAGCCCACAAGGCAGTTATCCATGGTCTGTGTATAGCTATTTGCGTAGCTATTTCTACAGCTTTGTACAGCTCTTAAAAGAAGCTCTAGGTCTACAGCTTCTAGAAAGCAAGCTGAAACACCTGGAGTCTCAACAATTATCTTTCCCTACGATCCCCCTTCTACGGGAAATAGTCAATGTTAGAGCAGGGCTTCAAGACATTGATATCGGAAAAGTAGAAAACGTGCTTATGCGCCTTAAACATATTACAATAAAGGCAACAAACCTCACACTCTTCTTATACAAAAACTTAAAGATAGGTCAACAGCTTCCGCTCCTTACTCTAATAAAGATAAAAAGGGTGTATTCCACTATCACCCTACCCAAATAGTTATAATCTGAACTTTACAACAAGCCGACAATCCCTCATAATCCTCCGACCCCAGACCTTTTGCAACACATCCGCTTCTATCTGAAAGACAGCAAAATTACCACTATCCCTGCTCCTGACGTCTCTATGCCTGATGCTCCTAATACAGACGAAGAAGTGACAGCCATGATTAAATCTTTCCCTGCCAAACAGACTCCGGAACCAGACGGCTTGCTGTACTCTTACTATAAAACCTTTCTTCCCATTCTCCTTCCACTCATCCTTCCACTATATAACTCTTTTTTTGGTGGGCTCTCTTATCCCCAGAGACTAGTAGGCATTGTTTATTATGGTTATAACCAAGCCAGATGGAGACCATATTCTGTGCTCTAATTATAGGCCCATTGCCCTTTTAAATTCGGACCTCAAACTGTTCACTAAAATACTGGTTAACTGTCAGGGCTGGCTCCTGCTATTTAATGAGCAGCACTTTTTTCCTTCCAGTGCTCAGAAGCTGCTCAGCTGTCGGTTAATTACTAGGTGCTTATTGTTACCACAGTGACTCACCTAGTTACCATTACCTGCCTCATTAGTCCAGCCTACAGTCAGCCCCTTTTTGCTATTTAAACAACTTTGCTCATTTCCTCCTTGCCCTTGAGTGGTCTATGATCTCTAGTGCATTCCTTCCCATGTTCCTGTGTATGACTTGGCCTAGCTGACTTCCCTTCAATTCCTGTTCCTGATTCCTACTATGCTGACTTCTGGTTTTATGACCCGGCACATCTGATTACCCGCTCTGGCGTCCAAACACTGACTTCTTTTTTTGACTATGTTCTGATCTGGTGTTTTTGCCATTTCATTAAAGGTATAAATTTTAACTGCACTTTCTGACTCCGTCTGATTTATGGTTATTGACACTAACAGATTGAAAAAAAATCCTTCCCTCTATAGTACTTTAAAATAAAGTTGGGCTCATCCCTTTCTGCCAGGCTGGGGACAATACTAGAAGGGTCATAGATCTTATTGAGGTGGCCAACAAAGAAAGAAGGGCAGTAGTTGTCTTAAAGTGGTGCTAAAGGCATTAGATATGTATATTAGCGCTTTCTATGCATCAAGAAAAAAACACCTTCTGTGTGCAGCAGCCCCCCTAATACTTACCTTAGCCCCATCTCGATCCAGCAATGTTGCACAAGAGCCTCAGCTGTCCAGGCCTCACTCTCCTGATTGGCCGAGCCCTTGGCTCCCACTGCTGTCAATCAAAGTCAGTGAGCCAATGAGGAGAGTGAGAGGGAGCAGGGACACACAGCAGCGTCTTAGCTCGGGTGCCCCCATAGCAAGCTGCTTGCTATGGGGGCACTCGGCTGGAGGGAGAGGCCGGGAGCCCTGGCAAGGGGCCCGAGAAAAGGAGGATCTGGTTTGCTCTGTGCAAAACCATTGCACAGAGCAGGTAAGTATAACATGTTTGTTATTTTTACAAAAACAAAACAAAAAACAAAACAAGACTTTATTATCACTTTAAGCCTCGATGCAGAAAATATCTTTAGGTAGGCTTAGTTGGCTTTTCACATTTACTACCCTTCACTTATTAGGCATCAAAGGCCCCTTCTTGAGAGCTATTACCCACCTATACTCCTCGCCCATCGCTTGTCTTAGGACCCCATACGCCACCTCTCCTTGTTTTGTTTTTCCCAATGACACGTGGCTTCCTGCAGCCCATATCAGATTGAACCCAGATATGCGTGGTATTCCAGCCTGTACTAAAGTATTTAAAGTTTCTCTCTTTGCTGAGGATGTCCCTTTAACGTTAACCCAACCGCATACATCCCTTCCAAACCTCCACAAGGAACTAAATCTCTATAGCTCCCTATCTTGATATAAGCTTAACGATTCTAAGACTGAGGCCCTTCCTCTCAATATGCCCCATCAAACATACCCTTACACGTAGAAAACCCCCTCACTAAAATACTTAGGCATGGAACTAACTTCTTTGTATGATACGCTTTATTAAGAGAACATCCCTCCGTTGTATAACACTGTTGCCTATCTTTTTTTCTAAGTAAAATTCCCATTATATTTCCTTCCTTGACAGGAACACGACCATAAAAATGGCCATTTTACCCAAATTCCCTTACCTTTTCGAGACTTTCCCTATCCCTTCCTCCTTTTTTAAAAAAACTTCAAACCACCTTGCTTAACTTTCTTTGGAACGGTAAACAACATAGAATTGCTAAGTCTGTTTTCTGTGCTCCTCGAGAACAGGGAGGCTTAGTATTTATATAAAGGTAGATTCAAACTGCGCTATCCCAAATAATGACAAGTGAAAGCGGCCAGCACTTCAACCTGACATCAGTTGAGACAAAATCATAAATACATAAGTGCGGCGCTAAAAGTATATGCACACTACAATATATGCATCAAATAATAATCATGTGAATGATAAAGGAAAAAAAATCCTCAATAGTGTAAATAAAAAGAAACCAAGTCCATAATGATATAAAAAGTCCCAAGTAAACGGTGACTTCCAACCAAAAATAAGATGTGATGATAGTGACAGAATTCTAGCACCGGTAAGGTATTAAGAATGCGCTCACCAGAAAACATGGACCTAAAATTCCATATGCAGTATGGGTCGTTATCATGATGTCTTTGATAACGCCCATTAAGGCGGGCGAAACGCGTCGACGCACTTCCGGGCAGCGGAGCATTACAGCGTCATTTCCTGTTAACCACCGTGGAACGCACGCCGGCAGCGGACACGGAAGTGAAGGGACATGCTGTGTTTTGCTGATTAATGCTGAATAATACGTTACCTTTGTGAGTACTATTTTAATTTTGATTATAATAAAAATCCTAAGGGCTTCACTATGTTCGGCTTCTTCCCTTTCTTCTAAAAACACTTTGTTGGGGAGAGAGAGGAGAGGAACCATTAAGGAGCCATTCATAAGAGGTTGCACTTAATCCATCCATCCGGCCAAGGGATATCCTATGCGCTTGTGAGGCTGCATTTATCCTTTCATCCGGCCAAGGAACATCATGTATGCTTAAGGCTCATTTACATCCTATATTTGGTGAGTGCATCCCCATAGGGGGTCTTTTCCTGAAGAGCACTTGGGCACTTATAAGGATTTGAGCACCTTTTTGGCACTTTAGTTTCTTTGGAAGAAACCCCTTTTTTAAACTGCACCTTATCACATATTTTGCACTTTATATACTATGGACACTTGATTTAACTTATTTTCGCACTCTATTGATTCTTCTATTCAGTGATCACGAATGCACTTTATTCTATATGAATTTTAGTATTTTAATATTTTGATCACAGTATATGGATTTTTTATTTTATTATTCTTTTAGCACCTATATGTAGTTTTTACCTGTTAGCGCTGCCTTATATGTTTTTTAGTAATGGAACATTGAACTACCATATCTCCATTTACATGCGTTGTTTTACAAGATGTCTGTAAGTGTATTCCTTTTCTTTTAATAAATATTACTGAAGCGGTTTTACACTATGTTCGCATTATTGGGTTGTTTCCATACATGTGACACCGTTTTTGAAGTTTGGGCATCCCCTCGCTGAGCATCCTGGTCATTCCGGCATTAACATCTGGGAACCGCGGTGCTATATGGAGAGACCTGCTACCATGATCTGTCCTACATGACTCGTATTCTATATGGAATTTTGAGTCCATATGGTCTGTTTTGGTATCCCTTCGCTGAAGCAGCCTAGTCATCCTGACATCAACATCTGGCAACGATGGTGCTGTAAGGAGGGACCTGTTATCACTACCTGCTTTACATGACCCATACTCCATATGGAATTTTAGGTCCATGTTTTCTGGTGAGCGCATTCTTAATTCCTTACCGGTGCTAGAATTCTGTCACTATCATCACATCTTATTTTTGGTTGGAAGTCACCGTTTACTTGGGACTTTTAATATCATTATGGACTTTGTTTCTTTTTATTTACACTATTGAGGATTTTTTTTCCTTTATCATTCACATGATTATTATTTGATGCATATATTGTAGTGTGCATACACTTTTAGCGCCGCACTTATGTATTTAAGGCTTAGTATTTCGCCAAGCATGAAAATACTATCTTGCTGACCAACTCTGTTCTGTGTCCTCCTGGTACACCCTGTATGCTTATAACCGCTAAACTGCAATTGAGACGTTGTGGCTCACTCACTATCCACCCTAACTCTGATGCAGAGCGCTATCAATGCTCCACAGCATAATCTCACCTGTTGAGACCAATCTCTCTCTTCTGTGTACATTGTGGGATCATGCTAAGCAATTATACAGTCTCACTTCTTCGGCAACTTCCTTCTTGTTTACACCTAATGTTCCAGATCAGATGGCCTAACCGCGCAGATGTCTCATTACTGGAAAGATAGGGCCTTGTTCCATTTTGGTCAACTGGTGGAAGCTAGAACGCTTTGTTGCTTTTTGGACCTTCAAGAGGCTTTTGGTCTCCCCAGACAGGGGAGATCAAGCTATCTACAGATTCCTCATTATGCTCAATCTCTTACTACCTCTCTCTGTTTTTCTGAAATGATGGCCTTTGAAAGAACCTGTCTGGTGGGACCATCCTCTAAAGGGCTGATTTCTCAGATCTATAGGATACTTATTTCTCTTCCATCTACATTCAAGCATATGTATATGCACAAATGGGAACTCATTTTCTCTCAGGGAATTCAGGGAATTGTCTCCAACCTGGCAAATCATATGGTCCCACACAGAGGCTCCATCAAGGGACAGCCCATACACATGTAGGGAGCCCAAACATCCTGAGGGGCCCGAGCACCTGAGGGGCCAGGGCCCTAACCATCGAGAC